>NC_143523.1:29286293-29586293 GCF_031878675.1 Megascapheus bottae | reverse complement strand
AAAGTAATTCATAACCGGAGAGAAGATCTTCTAGCCTAGGAAAATTTAGTCCTAAGAATCCTCATCATAAGAACCCCTGAAATTTAATAAGGTAGAGAAAGTGAGCACAAAAACAAGACCGTTGAATGTGAAGAAAAATGTCTTAGTAGAGTTTAAATGCAGAGATGAAATGAAGCTATGTTTCAGGCTCAATTTCTTCCTATCCGAAGCTCGTCTCCTGGCCCTATCTGTTCACATCATCAAGTAGGTGTAATATTTAGGTGTACAGGGGAGGTGTGCAGCCATTCTAGTGTTTACAGGGAAAGAGGGGCTCTACAGGGATATGATAAATCATTTTTGTTCTCTTTCAAACAAAAAATAAGGTGTTCTTGTCTCTAAGCTCTTCTTCACTAATAACCACTTGCTTTTAGGTTTTAATGCATTATAACAGAAGGGTTTTTAATGTTTTGGCTTGTACATTTTATGTAAAGAAATATTTTAATTATTTATGATCTTTGTATCCACATATTAATTCAATGAAACCGTAAATTGCTTTTGTTTTTGTCTGTTTTTCAATCAATATTTGTAAGATATAAGGAGTGAATAGATGAGAATAAAAACAGTAACACTAGAGATTTCTCTGTGTGTTAGATAACTGTTAGAGTTTTGTTCTTCTTTTCTTCCATCCTTAGAGGGGTTGCTTTCCTTAGAACCATTTAAATCACATGTGGAAAGTCTGGCTCAGATCTCTGAGTGGTGCTTGAATTGAACCTAAATCTGCAATTCTGTCAGAATCAATTACTAATGACTGGTATAATTGAGGAGACAAGGAAACTGCTCAGCATCACAAAGACACTCTCACCTATCATGAAGACCCTGGTGGAAACACTTGTTGGACTTTCTCATGTTGTTTTGTGTCTTTAGTCCCTTTTGAGGGTATTCATATCAAGCCAGGGATCTCAGAAGTAGAAGACTTGGGATTTCACAAGATCCAAAGACCGTACTACTGAAGGAACACTGAATGGTGATTTTTTTGCTAAGTGATTCAGGTCCAGTATCTCCATTGACCCATTATACACTCTCATCCTCTTGCTCCCCTTGCTGAATGCCATATTAGTAGCACAGAATCACAACAAACTGTAAACTCATCAAATCCCATCATATCAAGCCTGTCATGTCCTTTATTCATAATCTTTCAAATCTATGAAACTATTTCTTTGATAGTTTCATGTCTGTTTTTTTTTTGGCCTGTCTTTGATACATTCTGTATAATCTAGGGCAGTTACTTAGCTTCTAAAAGACTGCATTTTCTCATGGCTAAAATTGACAAAATAAAGCCAGGTGCAGTAGGTCATGTCTGTAATCTTAGCTATTCAGGAGGCTGAAATTTGAGGATTGTGGTTTGAAGCCAGCCTAGGCACTAAAGTCCATGAGACTCATCTCCAATTAACCACCAGAAAACAAGAAGTGGTTTTGTGGTTCCAAGGGTGTAGTGTGGTAGCCTTGAGCTGAAGAGCTCATGGATAACATCCATGCCCAGAGTTCAAGCCCCACAACTGGCAAAAGAAAAAACTGATAAAATAATAGTAAACAATAGAATCCATCTCATAAATATGAGATGAGAACCCTGGCAGAGAGCCCATATTCTGTGGACACAAGTTATTATTTATCATATAAGGAAGTTGGAATAGGTGAATGAACCTCAAATCAAATGTATGTTAAAATCTGGGTAGACTTATAAAAAGGTGAATATTGGGGATTCTTAATAAAAGTTCTGATGGGCCAGGAGTTTGGCCTAGTGGTAGAGTGCTTGCCAAGTATGTATGAATGCCTGGGTTCGATTCCTTGGTACTACATACATAGAAAAAAAAAACTAGAAGTGGTGCTGAGTCTCAAGTGGTAGAGCTCTAGTCTTGAGAAAGCCCAATGGTAGCTCAGGCCCTGAGCGCAAGCCCAGGACTGGCAAAAAAAAAAAAAAGTTCTGATGCTGTAGATCTGAGGTCAAAGACCAAGAATTTGCACTTTTTAGCCAACTGCTCAAATTGTTGTTGGGAAATACATTCATCTTGTGAGAAATGTGGAAGCAAAAGCCTAAGTACCCAATGTCCCAGGAGGACTCTGCTGCTCTTTGGACTCCAGGCAATGGTACAGAAAAGTAGAAATTCACTTGATTGAGATGAACTAAATCTCAGATGACATTCTAAAGGCGGAGGGAGGGCAGCTGGTTGGAGAAATAAGATTGGGAAGGTAGTAGATTGTCACAGGTAGTGCATGGCAGGCACAATGGCTGAGAGGTTGGAAAGGGAGAAAGGATGGTCAGGCAGGAGATCTGCACAAGGGAAGGGAAAAGTGGGAGCTGGAGACCAGGGGATAAGTCAGCTAAGGAAGAAGGGAATATGGGTGAAGAAGGCTTCTCCCAAAGGCAGTAGTTGAGAAGATGGTTATTGTGACATTATGCTTGGTAGCCCAGAGGCTGGCATGCTTATTAGGGGGCAGCTGGCAGGCTTTGGGGCTGAGATCATTAGGGCTGAATTAAGGTGACAACCAGGAGAATAGAAAACCATCAATAATCCCTCCAGGGATTTTTGAGTTTGTCTTCACTGCATTTTAAAAATGTTCAAGTCTAGCTCTGGGGAAATTCACAGGTCCAAAGTAGCTGTAAACATGAACATTTCATCACCACATAGGAATAGGGACTTTCTCCCAGAGTAACAGAACATAGAGTGTGCAAGTACTGGTAACAATTGTTGAAAAGATTGTACAAAGGTCCAAACACACTCATGTCACCTCTTGGTGACATGGTTGAGGCATGCTCATACTTCATGGATGTTGAAATATTCTTCTCCTAGATCTGTTTTCATCTTCGAAGTCTTTGCTCCACTTAATTGTGTTGAAATGATAGGAGGAGAAATTGCAGAGAAAGGCCCTCTGATTCTGCTGTGGGGAATCTCACCTGGATGTGCACTTGCCTTTTGCCCCAGCTTGGTGAATAACAGTTGCAGGGATAAAGTTGCAGAAGCCTGGTGCCTTCAGTCTGCTCTGTCTGGAGTAGTGGCTGGCTCTATCCTGAAAGTGAGGAGTTGAGCAGCTGGAAGATATAGGGTGTCCAGTCATCGTTTAGCCTCTGGGATTGATTCTTTGGTGGAATGAGGAAAGGATTAGAGAAAATCCATATGGGAAAAAATTTTTTTAAAGAAGATGGATACTTAGTTTTGATTGCTATGACAGAAGTCCTTTTGCTAGCTCTGGGAACAAACCGTTCTTGAAAAAGAGCAAGATATTGATATTAATTTCATATTCCAATGCAGTATTACAGCTCTGTAATTTCTACTAAATGGTTCCTCTAGTTACATCATGGCCAAAATGGTTAGAGAACAGTTTTGTATTTTTTATATGTGTGAGTCATATTTCCCAATGTTTAACTGCATTTGTCTTTATTTATTTATTTATTGCCAGTCCTGGGCTTGAGCTCAGGGCCTGAGCACTGACCTTGGACTTTTCTCAAGGCTAGAGCTCTACCACTTGAGCCTCAGCACCACTTCCAGCTTTTTTTTTTATATGTGGTACCGAGGAATCGAACCCGGGTCTTCATGCATGCTAGGCAAGCACTTTAACCACTGGGCCAAACTCCTGGCCCTGCATTTGTCTTTAATCTGGTCAAGGACTTCTTGAAGCCAGCTTAATTTCTGCTTTGTAGCAAGCCTCTGTACTTGAGCTCTCCTTTCCTTTTAATTCATGGTGCACTGCTAACCAGGTATCTAGTATGATTTAGATTTTAGTTTTCTGTTTTTCTTTTCTTATTGTTTCACAGGGAGAGAATGTTGTAACAGGGAAAACTTTAATGTGAATTGTACAATATGGACCATAGAAAATGACTTTATCCAGTGACAAACTGGCCATTTAATGCTATTTTCCCCCTTTGTATTTAAAATGTAAGTGATGTTTCCAAATAGTCAAATGTAAAGTGAGTTCCACTAGAAGAGTCCAGGAAACATTAGTCATGAAGAAGTGGCATTGTGGCTCAAAGTGGCAGAGCACTAGCCTTGAGCTGAAGAGTTCAGGGACAGAGCCCATTTGATCACCCTTTAAGAATGTGATATGATTACTGAATAATTTAAAGTATAAAGTTTCTTTGCATATAGGTTTATTTCTGGGCAGAGAATTTAGGAAGATTTGGGATGATATTTGAATTTTTAAACCATATGCATGTTTTTCTTCATTAAAAAATGTAAGAAAAGAGCTATAACTGCAGTCCATCTTCCCATACTGCTAAACTAGTAGAAGAGAGTAGGGAGGCTAAGGAGCCAGAATGCAAACAGACGAGTCCTACGTAAATGACACACCCTATGGACAAGGTAGCCCTACAGAGGCTCAAATAGTAATGTGACTCTCTTCCTGAATTCCACTAAATGGACAATCTGATGGTCACTGAGAAGGAAATCCCTTTCTGCTAATGGTAGTCTTTGGCTGCAAAAGAAATTCTCACTTAGGTCTATGCCCAGAACCATGAAAAAGACCTTGACTTTCATTATTTCTTTGATCATCTTCCTATTTTCATTATCCTTTTTATTAAACAGACATCCATGTAAGGGGGGGTCATAAACTGATGGTGGTGTAAGAGAAAAAGAAGCGCTCCTTTTGCTAAGGAAGCATAAGGGTTCCTCTTTGGACAGTCAAGAATTTCCTCTGTTAGTCTGCTCACTCTTAATACTGCTGGCAGAATAAAGCTCACTTTTCACCTCGAGAGGGTTTTTCATTCTGCTGTTTCTGCTTGTCTCTCTTCACTGAACATCGATGATATTATCTTTGTTATTTCTTCAGACACAATTATCCTCCCAGCCTTCAGGCTCTGTCTCTGGCCTTTGTGATGATTGATCAAATTTGTCTTTGGATTCCAACTTGGTTTGCACCTGTTCTCTCCCCTCTCCTCTCCCTCTTCCCTCCCTCCCTCCCTCCCTTCCTTTCCTTCCTTCTCCTAAATACTTATTAAGTACTTTCAGATCATGTGAAAGGGAAGAATGTGGAAGATATTTCTAGGTATGCAATGAACTGAAGTATATACCCTCTTCCTCCCAATTCTATGTTTGGGTACCAATCTGCCAAGTGCTTTCCAATTGTTGTTTCAGGCGTTGTTCTGATCCTTGATGACTTGAGTGCAGGGATGTAGATGATATTCATGGTAGTCAACAAATAGACGGGTAGCAGAAGGCGTAAAGGTAAAGGGCATGAGAGGAAGGAAGGCACACCAGCCCTTCACTGACCACGCAGAGCAGGCCTTTGTGTGTGAGCCTGAGGATGGAGAGACAAGCTCTATCCTCTTATTCCAGCCCTAAAGAAATCATCTGCTATTGGAATCATACAGAGAGAATCCTCTATTCAAGTTTCTATGGTGATTGAAAGCAAAGATTTTTAGGGCTCTGGTTAGAATCATTTCTTTTCAGTCTAGCAACTGTTTTCTGTTCTTGGACATGTCTCCCAATCTCAGTTTCACCTACAGATTGATGCTTTGTGAAGATGAAGTGACATATAAGTACAGTGCATTGAGTAGGGTAGCAGGTACAGATGTCAGTCCCCAACCAAACTACGGAAAGTAAGCTTGGAGGCAGGAAACCTAATTTCCCATCTTTAAGTTTTTCGAGGACTTTCCTGTTATGTCATAGGCAAACTCTACTTCTCCTACTTGGTGCTCTGTTAAGAATCCAGCTCATCAAAGCAAATTCCCTTGTGAGGAGAGTGTAGAAAAGAGAGTTTGTTAGCCAGGTACGGTGGCTCACTCCTGTAATCTTAGTCAATCAGGAGGCTGAGATCTGAGGATCAAGGTTCAAAGCCAGCCCAGGCACAAAAGGACCTGAGACTCTTATCTCCAATTAACCTCTAGAAAATGGGAAGTGGGTGGGGTTGGGGGGAGGGAAATGGGGACCAAGATATGAGAAAGGGTATCAATGTATGTGAAGTAATGCACCTTCTATCTGGTGAATATAATGTAACCCTTCTATTAATTACAATAAAAATATATGGAAAAAATGAGAAGTGGGCCTTGGCTCCAGGGTACAGGGGTAGCCTTGAGCTGAAGAGCTCAGGGACAGAGCCCACGCCCAGAGTCCAAGCACCATGACCCCTGCTCCCACACAAAAAAGAGTTTGTTGAAGAGTATATTGATGGTGTTCTGAGAAAGCAGGAAGTGAAGCCCTTACAGTCAGCCAACCAGCTGAGGGTTTGTTTTGTACTTCTTATTATTCATTTTCATGATCCAGAAATTGCCTAAATGTTTTAATTATGTTCCTTTCATTGTATTTTAATGAGCTAATGAATTCTTTCACCCACTCCTTACATTACAATGGGCCAATAATTATAACACCCAGAAAATCTTTTTGTAAATTGCCAGGAATCAAAATTCAATGGAACTCTTTCTTGGGAGGTAAAAATGAATGTGCTAATTTTGTTATTTAACAAGCATCTTTGAACACCCACGGTGCAGTGAGCTCTACACAGGAGGGAAGTGAAAAAGAAACGCAGACTACCTTCATTTTACATTAGAAAAAAATCATCTCTGTCATCTCATTCATTCATTCATTCATTCATTCATTTCCTGACTCATTATTGGTGAACACGTTGCATGCCAGGCATGTACTGGATATATTGGGGTGGCATATGACCAAAACATAAAATGAATGGCGTAAATTTGAAATAGACAAGCTTACAATGAATGGGCCAAATCAAAATGACTTTTTACACAAAAAGATTAAGAAGAATCATTAATTCTAAGCAGAGTATAACAGGCAGATTTGTATGTTACATGAGTGACTGGCTATTAGGAGGAAAATGAATTAGAGGAAGGGTTACTTAGTGTTTTTTGTGTGACACTATTTTGGTTTTACAGGAGAAAACAAAAGCAATGGGAATAGAAATGGATAGTGGATATTTAGGAATTCCTTTGTTCCCTCTTGCACTTTTCTAAGAGATTTCAATATATATCCTGCTTTGGTGCTTGTTAAATAGAGCTCACACTACTCATGTTTATATGAATATGCTGGGTACCCCGTGGGCCCAAAGCCCTCCAGAAGTAAAATGTGAGCAACCCTGACTCTATTTACCCTTCAGGGCTCTGATTTCAACATACACTTATGTGAGGGAACACAAACATCCAGTCTATAAAGTATTATTACTTGTGTTACTTCCACTAGCCTAACTTAACTTAAAAAACACCCTAGTCAAAAAAGTCCAGTGAAATTCATGACTGGCTCTGGGCTCTGACTAATTCTGCCATTTTTGGCAATACCCCCAACAAGTTTTCACAAGGAAAGTTTCTATTGATTATCTCGCCAAACCAGAGAAATCATGACTCATGTCTCAGGAAGTTGGCTGCTTCTGTGACATGGCAGTCCATCAACACTCTCTCTGGAGACTCCTTTACTGCCATACACCTTCAGAGAGAAATGTGAGCGAACTGAGATAGGGAATTTGCCCCATGTGCCATCTTCTGCTTTTCTGACTGCCTTAATTGGCATCTGAGCAGCAGCAGGATATAGGGAGGAGGAGAGGCTTTGAAGCTGTGTTCAGGGGTGTGTAATAGCAAGTCTTATTAGAGTACCTTATATATTTCAAAACACTTTTATTTGCTTCCCTTCACAGAAGTCTAGTAGATGGTGTGGTGGCTTACTGAGAACATATGTGGTTGAGACTTCTTTCTAGCTTTCTTTCACAAGTGTAGCTTGTCTACTTCTTGTTCCAGAAAGGCCACTGGCAAGCTTACATTCCTGGTAGAAAGATGAGCTGGCTACAAATTGCCACTTGTATTTCCTTAGCTGGAACTATGATCCAGACACACCTTTAGTTCCAAAGAATGAAGGTACATTGTGTTTTATTCTCTGTTTCAGATTTGCTATGTCTTTACTAAGAAAATGGAATTGCAATGAACTGTCTTTTCTGATTGTTGTGAGGACCCAGTGAGCCTATCATCTCAAACATAGGTGATGCTCAGGAAGTAGTGGATTTTGCCAGTGTAAAGAGCCAGAGGATGGGGTGACATTTGGTGAGATACACACGTTTGATCCATCCATATATGTACCCACAAATAGCTGAGAAACAAACTATTCTCCATGATGCAACAAAAGAAATAGTCTCTTTTCTGTCTTGCTTCCTTTGCTTCTCAGGATGATACCTTAGAAGCATTGCTATGAAATATTTTGTCTTCTGAATTTCAAATAACACGTTTCTATTGGTGTCTACTGCTATCTAGTAATATTTCAGTAGCACTATTTATTGATGCACTACTACTATCAAAAAATCAATTATGAAGAGGGAGGATATTTGCTATTTTACATTCTGCCTTCCACAATAACTACAACTCCTCTTGTTGCCATGATAGTTGTATCATTTAGATTAAATCGTTATTCACCATTAATCTTATTATTCAGAGCTGAGTCATGTAATTCCTAGCATGATTAAATTCTGTTTTGGTTAAAGTTAAAATGATCAAACTTTGTTTTGACTGAAGTTAATAATTACCTTTTTTGCTGAATTTTGACTATATCTATGGACAATTCATATCGAATTCTCTACTGAAGGTATAAATATCTTTATAGATTAATATTCAAAAACCTAGATACATAGGCCATATAGGATGAGGCTAAATGAAAGGATCTCCAGGATGTGGAAACAAGAGCTTTATATTATGTGATTGTTGTTCTTAATATACTATGTTATTTCTCTTCTCTTTTGTTGCCCTTTGGTTAATCTCATGTTATTACAGTATCTGACTTTGTTAACTGGTATATTGTATATACATTTATTTGTTTATTTGAAATAGGAAAGGGAAGGGTGAAAACAAGATGATTGGGAGGGGATGGGAGAAGTGAAATGGAAACAAAAACATGAGAGGGGGTGTCAATGTGTGAGAAGTGATGTACTCTGTCTGATGAATGTAACTGTGACATTACAATAAAAATTATACATTACAATATATATTGCAATAAAAATAAATTAATTAATTAAAATATTCAGCAGGCTCTTTCCACCTTTTCCTCTTAGAGCTTGGTCTCCCTCTGTTTGACTCTGGGATGCTACACAATATTCATCCCTGCAGACTCCTCTGCTCTGCTGGTCTGAGAATTCTGCTAAATACTCTAGTGGGTAGGATCCTTGGTTTGGGAGCCTCCCATGTGTTTTCTTATATTTTTTTATTTTTATGACTTGAGAAAAATCTCACTATGTAGCCAAGGTTGGCCTCTAATTCATTATCCTGCCTCAGCATCTCAGGGGCTAGGATTACAGGCACTACATCCAGTTTGTACTTTCCTTTTTTATGTCCCATCTCTTCCATTCATTTTTTTGAGAAATGGGCTTCAGGTAGTGAATTATCTGAAAGTTTGAATTATGTAAA
Source organism: Megascapheus bottae (assembly GCF_031878675.1). Classification (NCBI taxonomy): domain Eukaryota; kingdom Metazoa; phylum Chordata; class Mammalia; order Rodentia; family Geomyidae; genus Megascapheus; species Megascapheus bottae. Next base: position 29,576,932 of record NC_143523.1, on the reverse strand, counting down.
AGTGTTTTCTTACTTTAACCTTTAGTTAAAATTGGACTGTGTAGAGAAATATATTTCTCTGTGTCTTGCTCCTGAAGACTTTACATGTATAACTCCATGGTACTTTCCATGGCCAGTCTTCCTAACTTTTTGCATTGTAACCAAAGACAGCCTGATGGAATTTATGAGATTATTTTTTCCCACTTCTGGACACTTTCATTCTGCTTTGTACTCTCAGTGTATGAATAAAACTCTTCTTTTTATATTACTTATGCATGGGTTGGAACAGGCAGTTTCCCTCCCTGTTCCATATCTAGCTTTCATGTGGAGGGGTTCCTAAGTGCTTTCTTAGATGTCCAGCCATATTTAACATTGACATTCTGCAGAGCTTAGAAGCAGTGCCTCGATATGCACACATGGGGTAGACAGTGATCTGGCTTTGTGACTGGGTTCTCAGGCAAAGACTTACTGTCATATTGGGAAAGCTTAAAGATCAGTCTTTGTAGATTCTTTTTCTTGAACTGAGCACTGACACTATATTCTCCCCACAAGCTGGAGTGTAGCTTGGTCACCAGAATTCTGTGAGCACAGTCGGCAAAAGCACTTAGCTTTTTACCATTCTATAACCTAATTGTGCTTTTTTTTTGAAGACCACCCTCTCCTTTATCTGTGCCTTGCTTCCTCATATAAGCTTTGTAGAAGAGAAAATTCCCAATCTTTTGTGAGTGGAGGAGGTGTGGTTGTTTGGCTGTTAGGCAAGGAGATGGCATCTAGGAGACCTTAAATATTACTATGAAATAGCTGGAACACTAGCAGGCTATAAATAATAATAGAGCTAAGTTTCTATAAATATGGTTGACAATTGTTTAGAACAAAAAACTCCTATTAAGTTCATATCTAAAGCATATACAAAAATTAGAACACATTAATTACTATGCTCCCAAGTACCTTTTTATATGATTAAATGTCATATTTTATGGAGAAGAGCTAAAGGCTCTCCTCTAGGATTAGGAGCAAAATAGGGAAACCCATCATTGTTCTTTCTATTAAATACAGTATTGGATGTTCTGCTTGAGTAATTGTATGAGAGAAAAAGCATCTAAACTATATTATGGGATACTTCTCAACCCCAAACCAAACAAAACCTTGCCATTTGGTACAAGATGAATGAAACTGGAAGACATTATGTTTAGTGACTAATCTAGACAGAGAATGAAGGACACTATATGATATCACTTAGAAAAATGGAACTCAGAACCAGAAAGTAGAAATGACTCTTTGAGAGATGTAGAGTAAACCAAAAGAATGTTGGGTAAAGTGCTCCATGTTTCACTTAGGAATCACTTATTGAAGATCTAGTTTAGAACATGAAGACATTAGGTAACATAGGTAACATCACTATAAACTTACTGCTTGCTGTATAGCAAATCTTTATAATAAAATTTATTTTTTTTAATTTTTTTTGCCTGTCCGGGGCTTGAGCTCAGGGCCTGAACATTGTCCTTGGACTTTCTGAAGGATAGAGCTCTACCACTTGAGCCTCAGCACCACTTCCAGCTTTTTTTTCTATGTATGTGATACCGAGGAATCGAACCTGGGTCTTTGTGCATGCTAGGCAAGCACTCTACCACTAGGCCAAACTCTTGGCTAAAATTTATTTATGTATACAATAAATAGGTAGTTACGTGAGTTGATAATGGACTGACTTGATTGTGGTAATCATTTTACAATGTACATGAATATAAAACCATCACTCTATATGCCTTAAATCTATACAATTTCATCAGTTAATCTCCAATTAATTTGGGAAAAGGGGGTGACCTATGTGGGTGTTTGTATTTCCATATGAAAACATTTTCTGTTGCATCTTTCCTTGCTAAAGTTTAGTCTGAAAGATGATGTGAGAAACAGAAGTGAAAAAGATAGTTCCTTAAACTTGAAGTCTTTGCAATCCAGAAGGTAAGTCTAGTGAAGATGACTTGACTTAAGAAAATCTGGGGAAATTGTCCTTGAGGAGACACAATAACATGACCATCTTGAAACTACATCAAATACTCTCCACTTCCTTTCTTGCAGCTATTAGTATGCTTGATTCTCCAAGGTAGGGCCAGAAATCTAGAAAGAAAGCATCCTTTGAGTAAAACCAAAGGAAAGTGACTACACTGCCTGCATTTGGAAAATGATACTACCAAATAATAGCCAATCTTACTCCTCCACACATATTTGATTTAATTAGTATGCAGATGATTCTGACTACATTTTAAAAGCCCCCCCCTCCTTCCCCCAACACTTCTGGACTAATCCTTTCAGGTTCTATTCCTCAGAAAATTCTAAGTTTAGCAGTGTTACGTGTTACCATGTAGCGTGTTGGGACACAGAGAATGTGTCCTCAGGAATTCCCGCTGCACAGTTGAGCATCGACTAGAACCAAGATTCCATCAGATTTCAGTTGGCTTATTTGTTCTCTCACTCTGCTGCTTAAAATGAAATATTTTCTCTTCCAAGGAAGCTTGTCACTTGTAGGAACAGTGTGTCTTTTTAAAAAGTTTAATTCTAAACTGAAATCACTGAAACATCTCATGTTTTTGAGCATTATAGACTTTTACTTCTTCCTGACATGTTTAAGGATTCCAAATTTTGGAGTTCACCTTAAGCAAAGCCCTAATAAAAGAAATATGTCCTTTCCTTTACTTCCAGTTACCTTTGGCTTTTATTTCAATAGTAGCTATATAGTCAAGAAGGCTTCAAAATGGCAATAGATAAATTTTTAGCCAAGAACAGAAAAAAACCCTCATGATATTTTGATTCCCATCAATATAATAGCATTGAAGAGTAAAAGAACAGATTTTCAAAAAGAACACTTTTCACAGGATGGCAACACTTCAGTTTTTACACAGAGGGATTCTGGAAATTGCCTAGCAAGTATTTATTGTGTGTCTGATACTTGCTCAGACAAATAGTGTTGGGATTCAAAGAGGTGGAAGATTTGGTTCTATGTCTCTAGGGTATGTGTTCAGCTAGGGAGACAATCATATTTTGAAATAAAAAAAACATGGCAGGTAGGAAAATATATAAAGCTTTCTTTCCTTATACTTACAAAACACTTTTAGCAATTTCTGATTGAGAAAAATTTGAGCTTATGGATCAAATTAAAACTGGGGATTTTTCAGTACTTTTTTTTTTCTCTTTATACTAAGCTTTTTTTTTTTGTGGGTCATGGGGCTTGAACAAAGCCTGGGCGCTGTCCCTGAGCAATTCAGCTCAAGGTTACTGCCCTACCCTGGAGTCAAGCCCCACTTCCCATTTTCTAGAGGTTCATTGGAGATGAGAGTCTCATGTTCTTTAGTGCTTGGGCTGACTTTGAACCTTGATCCTCAGATCTCAGCCTCCTAAGTAGTTAGGATTACAGGCGTGAGCCACAGAGCCCAACTCTAAACAAATATTTTATAAACAAAGACCAGAAAGTGCCTTGCTTTACATCTATTTCCTTTAGATGATCCCTATAAACAGAAAAAGAATATAAACCATGAGTGTAATTTTAAACCAACCTTCCTGCCTTCCTTCCTTCCTTCCTTCCTTCCTTCCTTCCTTCCTTCCTTCCTTCTGTGCTCCAGTTACCCTGAGCTAGCTCTTTTCTGTCTTGTATCTTTGTCATTGGCATTCCCATTCCAAGAATTCTCTTTCTTCTTACTTATTAAATATATGTTCAGTTTGGAAATATGAGATTAAAATATTAATCCCCTAAAAGGAGATGTCCTGCTTCAAAGGCCCTTTTATTAGCTCTAATTTTGATTACCTCAATAATTTAGACTTACTTATTTTCTTCTTCATAATTGCATTAAATTATTATGTAATTAGCAGTTTCAGCCCTCCTAGTTTATTAGTTTCCTAAAACTGATGTAACAAAATGATATAAACTTAGTGGCCTAAGATCATACAAATTTTCCTTCTTGCAATTCTGAAAACCAGTAGTCTGAAATCCATTTCACTTGGCTGAAATCAAGGTGTTGGCAGGTTGCTTGCTTCTGAAGGCTGTGGGGCATCTGTTTCCTTGACTTTTCTAACGTGTGGAGATTCTCAGTGTTCTTTATCTTCTGATCTTTTCCTTGCGTCACGTCGATGTTGTGTTGCCATATTTTTCTTCTCCTTTCTCATATGAGGACCTCTGTCATTATCTTGAGCTCATTTGGATTAGTTGTGATATTCTACATATAATCTCAAAATATTTAATGTTATTCATTTATTCTGGAAATCAGGATGTGACACCTTGAGGGAGCTTATTCAACCCACTGCTGAAATACAGACTATGTACACACTGGAGATATTTCTTTCCAGGTCACCATTAAATCTCTTGTATGTAGTTTATAGAGTAGGTACTTGAGAAATTACAGAATGGCCATGTCATCTCTTGCCACCAAGACACTTGTTACAAGTTGTCATGAGGATTGTCTATAAGTCCTTTATGGAAGAGGGAAAAAGACTTAACAGAAAATGCTACATCTAACAAGCTAAGCACTTGCAATGTACCAGGAATTGAACTATCAATTTTACAAGCTGTTACTTCCTTCTATTTTCATAAAAAGCCTTCTTAAGTGGGTGTTACTATGCTCATCTTGTTTCAGCAGAAATAACCAAGGTTTTGAGAAACTAGCAGACATTTGCACAAGTTCCTCTGACTGATCTGTGAAAGAATTGGAACTGAATTCATACCCATCTGAGCCCTAAGCTTATTGTCTTCTCAGTATTGCATGTGGATAAAACAGGTAGAAGTCATGATAGAGCTCTGGCCCAGGCTGTTTCTTCTCACGTTAGTTAAACCACAAATTATTCTTTGAGCCTATGACTCATTCATTTTATTTGTGAGTATTGTTTTGTATTGATTCAAAGTCAAAAGGCCTTTCTGGTTATAAGTTCTGTTGTGTTTATTGGTGCAGTCCTGATTTTTTTTTTTTTTTGCCAGTCCTGGGCTTGAGCTCAGGGCCTGAACACTGTTCTTGGACTTTCTCAAGGCTAGAGCTCTACCACTTGAGCCTCAGCACCACTTCCGGCTTTTTTTTTCTATGTATGTGGTACCGAGGAATCGAACCTGGGTCCTCATGCATGCTAGGCAAGCACTCTACCACTAGGCCAAACTCCCGGCCCCCTGAATTTTAAAAAGCCTTTTTAAAAAGGAGCTGGAGCTGTATAAGGCCATTTCTGCAATTGAATTTTTTTTTGTCGTCTTCTTCTTTGTCCATTTGGAAATCGGACTTCAGAACCTCTTAGTTGCTTAGCTTACCTTTTGGTCAGCTTGCTGGTTTCTTAACAAACAACAGCCTGGGAGACTGAATGGATCATGGAGCCACAGATGGCAGGAAGCTCGGTCACTACCCTCATGACAGAGAATGCTGATTCTGCTTGGAACAATGACAGCATCCCATCTGTCTGTCTAGTATCCAGAATCCAGGGTGAGATCCCTCTTGGAACCTTGCCCATTTGTTCAAGAATATGGCTAACACCCAAGAGCATTTTCTAACTCTCCCACAGGGAAAAGAGAGGTATTGAAAAAAATTGCATAGCTTTCCTGTCTCTAAGGCCATTACATCGCTATAGTTTAGGTAAAGGCCAATGTGTTTAAGTCTTGGATAACAGAGGAAACATAGCTTGTTTATGACAAAAAAACTAGCACTCAGTGAACAGGAGAGATGCATGAAATCATGCTTCAGAGTTAATAGAAACCATATTTTTAAAGAGAATGCTGAGGATGAGTTTTGAGAATTTTAGGTAGATAAATAGCATGCCAAATCTGAAGTTAAAATATTACCGATAAAAGGGAGACATTATTAACAAGATCAGAAGAAGGAAAGGAGGGAGGAGAATGACAAAGCACTCCCCTTCCCACCCTGCGAACATTAAACTATGAATTCATCAATTTGTTAATCCATTCATGAGTTCAGAGTCCTGGTGATTCAATTACCTGAGCGCCTCATTTCTTAACAGTACATAGGGCGCCAAGCCTTTACAATATGAACTTTGGGGGAACATTTAAGATCCACACCACAACTCAGTGGAAGGGTGCAGGTCAATTCTTGGGGGAAGTTGGATAGGTATAGGATGTGGATCACTTCTAGTAAGATGCTAGGGAAGAGGAAAGGCTCATTCTGGTGTACAGTGATACAGCCTGAGCCTCACAGAGCTCTGCCTCACAGTTTTCCTTGTGAAATTTAGTCTGTTTAAAGTTGGGAACAGAGCCAGGCACTGGTCGCTAATGCCTGTAACCTTAGCTACTCAGGAGGCTGAGATCTGAGGATCGCAGTTCAAAGCCAGCTAGGGCACAATCAACCAAGAGATGCTTATCTCCAAGTAACCACCAGAAGATAGAAGAGGTACTGTGGCTTCAGCCTTGAGCTGAAGAACTTAGGGAGAGTGCCCAGGCCCAGGGTTCAAGCCCCACAACTGACATTTCCCTATAGGAAAATGAATTAGGGGAAGCTCATAGAAAATGAAAGCAAGACACATTGTAGAATTACAGGGAAGTACTACATGCCAAGTTGAAGGTGGCCATTACACATTTACTGGTGAGAGCAACATGACCTATTACGTGACACTTGTCCTATGACATTTTTATAAGTGGGGTTTAGCTGCTCAGGTGTCTGGAGCAAATAGACCATTCAATTTATTAAAAGTTAGGTAGTTTATCAAAGCAGAGTAACAAAACAGAGAGAAAGGATACTTTATGAGTGTTAATACAAATTAGAAATGAGCAATTACAAGTTGGAAGGGTATAGGCTGACAATTTGGAGGAAATCTAAAAGGTTAATGGACTGAAAGTCACATAAAGGTCACATTCAAAGAATGACTCAAGTGGGAATAGTTGGAAAAGAAAAAGAAAAAGAACGAATTGCAGGATAACTTTTATGACACCAAGTTTCTTTTCATGAAACTAAGTGTCTGGAAACTGAGACAAGTCATGAGGAATAAAGAGAACAAGGATAAAGAGTGTTGGATAGGTCCTAGGAGTGAATATTAACATTCAGTCAGCAATATGGAAGATCTTGGTCTGGGAAACAAGGTATTGATTTAAGTTAGGTTTATAATATGCCATATTATGTTAATTACTCTGCGTCCTATCATGATAGCATAAGAGAAACAACCAAATGGAATACTTGTTCAGTTTTATTAACAATCAGAAAGAACTATTTCCCTCATATTGTAGAATACTCATTTGGCTCAGTGGCGGTTTGACTTCTGGATGAAGTATGTTACTGTTGATCTGAAGGAGGTAATATGGTTGTTGTTAAAAGCGGACTTCTGAGTAAGCTAAGCCTGTTTTTGAATACTGATGATATTGAGTAACCTACCCTTCAAGTGTGGATTTTCAAGATAATATAGATTCCCAGTGCCAGTGCTGGCAGCATTGTTAAGCCAAGTAAAAGAGTTGCCACATTGGTCATAGTGCCTGGCATTTAGTAAGTGCTTAATATATTAAAAAGTGCCCTTGTGAGCAGTCTTATTCAGGGAGGTACCAGCCTTGGGAGTAGGGAAAAACTTGTGAGCTTCCCCCATTGAATTTTGGTAGGGAAACAAAACAGTTTTCTAAGTTATACTTTTGTGAAAAAGGACAAATGAACGAATAGCTTTCCAGTGATGGCAAGACACCTTTCTTCCTAAATTTTATTATAATATGAACATTTAATTCCATTCTGTAGTGATTAGAGTTCAGTTTCTGGAGATAATTGTACCTAATTGTAATCTTGTTCTGAATAACTTTATAGAGATAAATGCAGCTAAACAATAAGGTTGATTACCCGAGGTTTACACCATGTGGTGATATGACAAAAATAGGCTAGAGTTCTTGGTTGAATATGGATTAGCGAATGAAGTGCAGAATTTTTCCCTGACACTCAAGAAATATATATTTCTTCTGGCACAAATTAGGTTGTCAAGTGTATAAATAGGCTAGTAATCATTCTAATTATATAGATTATAAAATCCTGGCTTTACTAATTAGAGCCAGGATTATTGAGTGTCTTCATGTACCAGCAGCTTTCCAAACAGTGGCTAAGCCTTACAATCACTCGGATGTCCATTCTCCAGATGAGAAACTGAGACTTGGAGAGCTTAAATGACTTGTTCAAGGCTGAAGGCAAACCACAAATCATGTGTATATCTGTCTTTAAAGCTAATTTATTCTTTAAAAACTTTTTGTTGTTATTACTAAGGTGATGTGCAAAGAGATAATCATTTCATAATAGAGTTTATTCTTATGTCATTCTGTATTTAGGCACAGCATGGGTTCTGAAATTTCCTGAAAGAAATACAGATAATAAGATTTCTTAGGAGACTACACTAGCTTGAAATTTGCAGGGCCACATAACCAATAAGATTTATGTAGATTTATAGAAAGAAATTCATTCTAAGTTATTAGTTTATACATCAGGAAGGCTGCCAACTCACAAATTTGAGAGTCCCAAGTCTCAAGTACTGAAACTACAGAGTTTTGTTCGATTTTGTAACAGATGGTTGAAAAACACTTTTTAGCATTAAATTTCCATATCACTTTACCTGCTGCTCCCTTAACTACAGGACTTATAACACCTTGACTTTATTATCTTACAATTCTATATTTCAAAAGGCTAAAATGAAGATATTCCTTTCTGGAATCTCTAGAAATTCATTTTCTTGCCTTCTCTTTCTAGAGGCTTTCCCCGTTCTTGACTCAATCCTTCCTCTCCATCTTCACACCTAGCAGTGGAGAACAGATTTTTCCATTACAACACTTTATTCCTAATTTTTTTCTTTTAAGGTCAAATCTCTCTGATTGTCTTCTACCTTTTGTCTGTACTTGTAACGATACTTGTGTGTGTAATAGTTCCATCTGGAAACTTTACTGTTTGCCTAGAATGCACAAGGTCTTAGGTTTATTCCTCAGCACCACTTAAAATATGATTCTGAATGTAATCACATACATATGAAGTTACTCTTGCTCTTTCAAGTTACATGCTCAAAGGATTCCAGGGATTAACACGTATATATCTTGGTAAGGGACATAGTATGGCATTAACCTAACCCAAGAATTATATTAGATGTCCCACGTGTGAGTGACTATAGACACTGCTCTAATTGTTTGTTGGCTTGTCTCCAAGTGGATAAAATAGTCTGTTGCTTAAAGGCAAGCTTGTGTCATCTTTGCCCTTGCATTTCCAGATGCTAGGATGGTTATGGTCAATTTCCACCTAATAGAGCTATCTGCCACCTAAAATTTTCTAGTGGCTACATTTAAGAAAATGTTCAGCCAGGCGCTGGTGGTTCATGCCTGTAATCCTAGCTACTCAGGAAGCTGAGATCTGAGGATCAAGGTTCAAAGCCATTCTTGGCACACACACACAAAAGTCAGTGAGACTCTTATCTCCAATTAATCGGAACAAAACAGAAGTGGCACTGTGGCTCCAGGACTAGGACGCTAGCCTGGAGCTGATGTGCTGAGGGACAACGCCCAGGCCCAGAATTTAAGTCTCATGACCATCACCACCACCACCACCAACAACAACAATCATTAAAAGAAGCTGGGCATGGTGGCTCATGCCTGTAATCCTAGCTACTCAGGAGGCTGAGATCTGAGGATCAAGGTTGAAAGCCTGTCCTGGGCAATAAAAGGACCTGAGACTCTTATCTTCAAACCTTTAGAAAATGGGAAGTGGGGCTTTCCTCAAGGGTAGCCTTGAGCTGAAGAGCTCAGGGACAACATCCAGGTCCAGGGGTAGAGCAGTAGCCTTGAGCTGAAGAGTTCAGGGATAGCACCTAGGGCGAGTTCAAACCTCATGACACCCCCCCCCAAAAAAAGGTAAAATAAATGCAAATTCTGCATGTTATTTAATTCAATACATATGATTTGAGCATTCAAGCAATAACAATTATGCATGAGGTATTTTACAAATGCTTTTCTGGGGAGCTGGCTCTTTGAAGTCCTGCATGTATTTTCACATAGGCAGTCCAAACTGTTAGGACTAGCTCAAATATTTGCTCAGTGATTACATGTGGCTGGTGGCTACTATCTGGCACAGTGTCTCTAGCTCAGCCCACAAGGTAAATCAATGTGTACATATGTCTAACAATGGATGCACACAAATCCTGTGTGAATGCTCCTTCCTAGAAGAAAGTGCTAATTTCAATGTGCATCCGTGCATGGGACTTGAGCTTCATTAGAGTTCATATAAAAATCAAAAGGAAATTCAAACACCTCATCAGTGAAATCTATTTCAGTTTCTAATTTGGCAATCTGAAGTACCTGCATCAGGCAGTGTCATCCTGTGATGAAGGAGCATCCACTATAGTGAACATTTAATTTGAATTCTTTCTGGGCATCTAGAAACGGGAGGTAATTAGTTTGTGAAGCAAACTGATTTCTGGAAGTTTGCCTTTGCTTTCATGTATAGATAGTTCCTTAGGAATATCATCCCCAAATTGCAATTTAAAAACTGACCTTGCTAACTCTGGTTTCCCAACACTCTTTGAAGTCATAGAACAGTCTGAACACAAAGCACTTATTTTCACAGTCCTGGCACAGGATAATAAGCACACATTTCTCCTACAAGGAGACCCCAGTCTCTAGCAGGGTCTTCCAAACAAAAAAGGCTGACTGGTATCCAGGGCTCTCATTTCCATCAAGATTGCTCCAGGGTGTGTGTGTGTGTGTGTGTTTGTGTGTGTGTGTGTGTGCTCATGGAAAGTCTTCTCATTTGAGCTTCCAAACAGGATACTGTGATTTATGAGGATATTAAGCTATAATGAAAAACAAAATGTTACACCATCAGAGGGTTAGAAAATTGCAAGGCTATAGAAGTCTGTGTGTGAGTAGAAATGTATAAGACAAAAAGAAAGGGTGAACCACTAATTCTTTCCTGCTTCTGATTCTGTTTATGCATGGACTGCTGGACAGAGGCTGATAAGTGCTGGCACACATGCATTGGGAACCAGAGAGGAAGACTTACTAGTAACTAAGCCTTCTTTTTGGCTTCTGGAAGCTATTTGTCCAACTTCATTCATTACAATACTAAAATGGTCCAGAATCTCATCCACTTGAACATTCCAAAGTTTTGATAGAAAATGAAAGGTTTGGATTATTAATTTAGAAGCTGCTGTTTCAAATATTTTTTCCTCCTAAAATTAGAGAATTGAATTAACATTGAGATGGCCAAACAATCTGAATCCATCTTTTCAATGATGTTTACCCTGGGCTTATTTTGTGGAGTGTTTGGCTGCAATATTTGTATTATGACCATTGCCAAATCATCATCTCAGTTTAAATACACAGCTCTGAAAATGAGAACAGCTCTCTTTTATCATGTCCAAAATGAATACAAATGGTAAATGAGGTAATGAAGCAAAATGACTTGGGGAATGCAGAAGACAGACACTAGCTATGTTTCTTGATCACTTATAGCAAGCTTTGTCCTCATGGGAGCTGGCACCAGAAGATTCTCTGCAAAGAATTTTGCATTTATATTCCTTCAGTGATTGCATTTTTAGAAAAAATGAATTTTAGCTGCACAAAATTGAATTACTTATGATTCAGAATTTGTCCAAGGCTATCATTCATCCATGTATGTCTGTCTTTTCATTTATTTACTTTCCTTTTATTAATCAGCCTTGGGCCCAGTTTCCATCTTTTACAATCTTTGTACTATTTTTAATGTGTAAAAATGTTTTGGTGGCAAACATCTTATTCTGCTTCTTTTTTTTAATATGCAATGTGACTACGCCAATCACTTACATATGCGTGAATTGATTGAGTTACTAGTTATGTCAATTGTGTTGCATGTTCATCTTAGGTTAAGCTTTGTTTGAAGCCATCCAGCATGGCAGATAAGGTGGGGCTGAGTAGCTGTTTCATTTATTGACAGCTGGATTCATTGATTTCATCACTAGCAAGAACAATGTCAACAGCCGCTAGCATAACAGCACATTATTCATTGGCACATCCTAGCATAAATTCACAAGGTCTTAGCAGTATCAATGCCATTATCTTCCGGTTCTCATTTTTTTCATTGGTACACCTTTGTGTTTTTGTCCCAAGATAGTAGCACCTTGTTGTGCCTTGTCTTCCAGCACACTGTCCAACAGCGGTATCATCACATTGATTTCTCTTCTTTTATGTCCCTCAGTAGTACCTGTTTATACCTTTACTAGACAAAATTTTAATAGTCATTTACTTAGGTCACATCCAGGGTTACCTGAGGTAGTACAGGCCAACATACTCAAGGTCATGTACTATACTAAATCAGCTATAATTCAGCCCCAGAGAAGTACAGGCTCCAAATCCTACAGGCGCTAAGACTGAGAAAAGCTTAACATACTCCATTTACCCTACACGAATGAATGAATACATGTGTCTAGAAATTGACCGGAAATTCTTCGATATTCATTATGTTAGTCTTATCAGAAAGGGCTGATGTTCTTCTTGCTCAGTTTGGATGGAAATTCTGAATAAATAAAAAGTAGCTTCCTTAATGCCATATCTCTGAGCTCTTGAATGACAGTGGTTTATTGGTTACATGTTCAAAGCCAGACTCTTGCCTCTCTAAGTCTTGAGGCCCAGAGACAATTGGCTCTTGGCTTCTAAGTGATTTCCCTAGCTTCTCAAAGTCAGAGACTTATTGCTCTGAGTCCCGAATGCCAAGTATTTCAATTGCCAGCAGGAGTATTAATGCTTCAAATTTCTGCTGTTGAGACCCACAGCTCTTAGCTACACCATGAGGCACAATAGATTTTTGGAACTCTTTCAGTAGCTGGGCTTCTAGCTTCTCCACAACCTCAAGGCCTCACAACCCGTTTATTACCTTCTGCTATCTCATCTCATCCATGCTTTACCTCATCCTACCTATGATATAGATGAACAAAAGTAATAAAAAAAAATGACCATTTGGAAGAAGCTTGATTGAAGCCTGTGATACAGCACACAGTGGGTGTGCAGGAAGGTAACTCCCAGACTGCTGAATGAAAAGATGAGAAGATACTGCTTATATAGCTTGTCATGATGAGCACGAGTTGTCTTGGTTGGAGCAGTGGCTCCTCCCCCACTGTGGTGAGAGGTGCAGAGCTGTATGTAGGGCTATCTGGAGTTGCTTTAGTTGGGATCAACTAACATTCATCTGGAGTGGTCATGACTGGAGCAGAACCTTTCTGAGGCAAAGAGACTTTGGGGCTGAGGCAATGGTAGTTGCCATAGCTCCTCAGGCTAGAATGAAAATTATCTGGGTGCTCAGACTGCTCTGAGGTCTTCCCTCAGCATTGATTGTGGGTGTTGTGGAGTCTCCCTCATTGGCTAGATTGTCCGGATGACAGATAGGAGAATGGCCAAGGGAGTAGTAGTTTGATTGACAGCTCCTTTGAAAATGGCAGGAATGGAAATAGAGTCTGTTGCTACCCCCAATGAAACTTGCAGATCAACAGTAATATTTCTCTTAGCACAACAATAGTGGCTCTCGATCCGGTTCTGTCTCAGCTGACCTTCAGACAGTCATTTGGTTTTGTTCTGGACAGGTTCATAGAGAAAGAGAATTGAGGGCTCTCCGTCCAGCAGCCAGTGTTCATAGATAGTTTCCTTTATTTAAAGAAGTAAATATTCAGGGATGTTTAAAACAAAACTTTATTCTGAAATTATCAGTGTTAACACCATTTAACTGTTAGCCAGTTACCCTCTGGGAGGGCTGGATCCTTCTAGTTTCTCTCAGTTTTAGTCACTTCTCCTTGATTATGAGTTGGATTATTTGTAACTGTGATACAATATAGATGATGCTGCCCTACTGCTGAGCCTGTATCTGAAAAGTCCATGCAGCTTCTACCTGGCTACCTTGGGATGTCTTTCTCAAAGAAAGCCTCCTCAGGACATTCCCTTTCTGGAGCTGGTTGCCTTGCTATGAGCAGTCCAAGCCCAAAGAGAGAACACCACGTGCAGGTTTTACAGTACCAGTGAAACCCGGGTTCAGTGCTTCCAGCCCAGATACCAGTTAAGGAGGGATCTCTCAGCTCCTGCTAGTTTAGAGCCCAGTTGTTCAAGTCACAACTAACCACCTAAACCTTCCCAGTGGAATTCTCAAATATAAAGGAGTATAGCTCTCTTACCATCCTGCCCTTTCTGGATTGCTGACCTACGAATATTTGCAACTATAGCAAAGTCATCACTTTATAACAGTAAGTTTGGAATATTGTCTTATGTGACAATTTGTGTCCAGAGCAGGATGAGAGGGCCAAAGCAAGCTCTTTCTTGGAGTAGAAATCAACTAATCAATGTAGAACAATAACTGAGTTAGAAAAACATCACCATTTGGCAGCCCTCGGAGGCATTCATCAAAGGATGTTTAAACTCGTAGGTAAAAATTTTAAGGAATAGATTATTAACAACTTTCAGGTAAGTATACTTTCTTTGTTATTTAGTTTTTCTGTAAGTTTGATGCTGAATCAAAATAAAGAGGTAGGCAAAGATTAATCAATGATCAGGTAAGAAAACATTAAAAATATTAGTCATTCTAAATAGGTGTTCAAAAGTAATAATTTTTTAAACTTCAAAAACAGGATGAAATTAAAATCCTAGGAAATATTACATGGTTTATATAATAATGGTTTTGTATTCACTGAAATTACATGTTAAAATATATAAAACACTATATAATAAGACTAAAAGAAGAAACTAATATAGTTAGCAAATAGGACATGAGAAATGGAGAGTCCAAGAAGAAATAAGGCACACAGATTTTAAATAATATAAATATATAAATAGTATAAATAAATATAAATAAATCAGTTCAGACATACAAAGCATACCCAGATTAAAAATAAGTCACATTTTCTAAAGCAAACATAAAATTACTTTAAAAATGTTTAAGTAATTTCTGGACAACAAAGTAAGTTTCAAAAGATATTTTATTAACCACAGAACAATAAATCAGAAATAAAAATTTTAAAGTGGTAAAAGAATGAATTTCATCTTTTCTCAGTACAATTAGAAACTGTGGAACATAAATCTAAATACTTAATAGGTTAAAGAAGAAAGCTTAATGGAAGTTATGAAATATTCATCATGGAATGGAAAGGCGGGCAGAGCTTGGGAAAGAACGCAGCTGAAAGGGTGTCTGGGGAGAAAACTTTATAGTCTTAAAATGTATTTGGAAATGAAAAGATTGAAAATTACTAAACTAAGCTTGTAATTCAAGAAGTTTATAAACAATAATAAAATCTCCTCAAAGAAAGAAAATGGAGTAGAGAAGTAGAAAGTAGAGATTACAGAAGTATGGAGAGACATGAAGATAATTCAGTTGTACAGCTGGCTCTCCGTTATATTTGACTAAAGTGAAAGGTGGGGATGTGTGCCCTGATAGACGTCTGTTTTTCTCAAGAATAAATGCTTCTAAGAGACATTTTTTGTTCTTGGTGAGAGAGTGGGCTTTGCAATTATGACTTCTAGACAAGGGTATTAAACCTTATGCCCCCGAGATATTCAGGTAGAATTTCATACTTGGGTAGTCTATGTAGGTCAGAAACCAGGAAAGCCTTATTCTTAATCTTATGCTATCCGTATTATTTCTGGAATAATCCTATAGACCAGTTACCACTATTTCACATGGAGGTCTTGGTTCTGGACTCTGGCACAGTTGCAAAATCATATATATTCTGAGAAATCTGTTAAGAACTATGTAATTCATGGAAACAAGAGCTTTATCGTATGTAATTTTTGTTCTTAATGTACTTGTTATTTCTCTTTTTCTGTTTCTCTTAGGTTGATTTTATATTGTTACAGAATCCGACTTTGTTATCTGGCATATTGTATATACATTTATTTGTTCATTTGAAATAGGAAAGGGAACGGGGTAAACAAGATGATTGGGAGGGGGTGGGGGCGGGAAATGAGGACAAAAACATGAGAAAGGGTATCATTGTGTAAGTAATTCATCTACTATCTGGCGAATATAACTGTAACCCCTCTATATATTACAATTTTTAAAAAGCTGGGAAAAAGAAACTATGTAATTCTTTTCTTTCCAAATGACTATGCTTATCTACATGACTAATCTCAAAGTGAACTTGAGCTCTAGAGCTAAGTTAAAGCTCTTTTTTTCTCATATATTTTTAATTGTGATTAATAGAAGGGTTACATTATATTCATCAGATAGAAGGTGCATTACTTCACAAATATTGATACCCTTTCTCATGTCTTGGTCCTCATTTCCCTCCCCCCACACTGCCCTTCATCTTGTTTTCCCCCATTCCCTATCCAACTTCAAATAACCAAATACATATATATACAATATATCAGATAACCATGTGAAATATTGTAACAATATGAGATAACCAAGGGACAGCAAAAGAGATGAGAGATAGCATAGTACATTAAAAACAACAATCATGCCTTATATGGTTTTTATTTCTATATCCTGGAGGTCCTTTCACTTAGCATCATTCTATATGGCCTTAAGTATCTAGGTTTTGTTCTATTGTAAATCTCTGCTAGGAGAGCCCAAGGTTTCTACTGATTATGACAAATGAAGCTAATGTTCTTAGTGTTTTACCACCCAAGTCCAAGGCTATCCCTGGAATTTTGAAATCTATCTTCTGGCAAATTGTCTTTTTATTACAAAGTAAATATTTGGGGTTTTATATTATAATTCAAAATGGATAGCATTTTTCTTGCCAATTGAGAGCCTAAATTTGAAAAAAAAATACTACTAAAAGGAAAAACTTTGGTTTCCAAAAGTAAAATCTTTATTTCAGGATTATAGTTCACTATAATTTCAGTGACTGAGAAAGTACATCAAACTGGATATTACGTCAAGTCAGTTATAACTTATAACATTTATTTGACAGCTACTTTTAGTACATAATGCATGAATAAATCAACCAAATCAATATATATATATACATATTTACTAGGGTTATGTTTCCAGCACTGTTCAGAAATGTATTAACTAGCCACAAAGTTTTCCTCTGCATTTTCTAATATAATCTGAAAAAAATAAAAGCCAAGCAAATAAAATTCCATCATTCTATTTTTGTTAGAAGTAAGGCAGTTATTATTTGGTTTTGGAAAAATAAGTGTCATTTCAGATTTCAAAAATATCCCATAGTAAAATAATATTTGAGCCACATGCTGGTGGCTCACACATGTAATCCTGGCTACTCAGGAGGCTGAGCTCTGAGGATAGTGGTTTGAAGCCAGCCCAAGAAGAAACATCCCTGTGAGAATTTTATCTATAATTTATTACTTAAAAACCATAAATGAGGCTGTGGTTCAAAGGGGGTAGAGCACTAGCCTTGAGCAAAAGAGATCAGGGACAGTACCCCGGCCCTGAGTTCAATCCCCATGACCAACAGAAAAAAGAAATTGACAGAGTGAATAGCTGCGCCAAAATGGCAGAACATGCCAGTTTGTGGTTACATAAATTTCAGTTAGGTGAACCAGTAAATGGGCTAGAATTTATCACCAAGATTGGCTTCGTTCTACTCCCTTGTGGTCAACAGGTCTAGTGTGGAAATCAATTAGAAATGACTAATTAGAGTTGACTGTTGAGAAAGTGACAGGAAGAGATAGGGTCCAACAAAATAGCTCATGTTTTAGAAGGAGAAAGCTGGAAAAGTTAAATGGATTGATTTTCAAACTCTGAAAGCCCTATGTCCATGACTTACTTATCTGTGAAACTACAACATATTGTATGGGCCACTAGAGTTTCTCTGTGTGATAGAAGAGATTGCCTGTAAATTCAGATTCCCTATTAAAAGAGGTAGCTGGGATGTCTAGATCATTAGCTGACTAAAGCAATGCATGAATGTAGTATAAAACATACTGAACTCTGCCATTTATTGTCCCCATGGCAAACATAAAGCCATTGTTGAGTTATTGGTTCTAACAAAGGTAGTAAAGTGATGTGGTAGCATAATATATATTATACACAAATAGAGACATATGTACCATGAATATATAGACAGATTCCTCCATTTTATTTCATTCCTTTAATTTAACTTGTTATTAGGATGCAGGGCTTAAAGCATAGTAAATCATTTGCATTATTTCAGCACACTTGCCCCAAAGCAACGTTGTGTTTTTGCCTTAAAATCATACTGTTTACTCCCAGTAGTACTTGGTGTGGGGAGGGTGCAGGAAACAACACTTAACCAAATGTTCTTCACTCTTTTGGGATTTATCATTTTTAAAGTAGATAGTATGAACAATTACTTGAATAACATAATGATGCCTCAAGATTTTAATATTTAATTTTAATAATTTTGTTCAATGAAGAAGGACTTTGAACAACGATGACTCCTTGGATTTTCTTTCATTTTTTAATTTTTTTTGTTGGTCATGTGGCTTGAACTCAGGGCCTGGACACTATCTCTGAGTTCTTTTATTCAAGATTAGCACTCTACTACTTTGAGGCAGGTCTCTACTTCTAGTTTTCTGGTAGTTAATTGGAGATAAGAATCTCATGGCCTTTTCTGCCCAGGCTGGCTTTGAACTTCAATCCTCAGTCCTCAGCCACCTCAACATCTAGAGTTACTGGCATGAACCACCAGTGTCTCACTGAATTTTCTAATTTTTCCCCCATTTTACTTGAATTAATATCATCATGGGCAAAGTAGGAGGACAGCTTTCATTTTTGGTAAAAGTTAAAGAGGGAGGGGGAAAAAAAAGTAGAGCAGCAGCTTCAGTGACAACACTGAGTTTCTTTTCCAGGGATAACTGAAAGACCTACAGAAAACTACTGAAGCTAATTCAGAGTCACAGCTTGAGACAGTAGAAAGGGAAAACATTCTAATCTCCCTAAGTGGAGTTTATAGTATAATGTAGAGCTGAACATGCAGGTTCTGGAGCAAGTAAGATTTGAATTCTCCTACTGTATATGTGTGTATGAATGTTACTAAGTGATGGAATCTCCTAGAACCTGTATTTTTTTGATATATAAGTAGGGTTACTTATACAGCACAGTAACTTATGGGGCAGTAACTATACATGTTACAGTTGTGAGAACTAAATGCTCACAATATTAAAGTATTTCATATAGAGCTTGAAATCTAGTAATTTCTCATAAATAAGTTTAGAAACTCATAAGGAAATAACTTGGGTGGTATGCAAGTATATACAATGATATTAATTAAAATATGGTACATTCCAAGGAGAACTCCAATTATGCAGTTCCTTAGAAAGGCAAAGTCGAAGTCAAACAAAATAAACACCAGGAAGCCATTACTCGAAAGGAGATAGGGTTGAGGGGAAAGCGGTAAACAAATGAGAGGAGAAGTGAGGGAGAAAGCAGTCAAGAATTAAGAAGAGTGAGTAGGCAGAGCTGGGAAGAGTGTAGAAAGGAATGACATTGACCAAGATGCATGGTACTCATTAACTACCTTGTTAAATAAAAGCTCTTTTGTGTAACTACTTAAAGATAATTTTTTTATTTTATTAAAGAATTTATTAACATTGATTTTTATATCATATTTCAAATGACATATTTAACAAACAATTATTCAAGATGGGAATCTGTATATACAATCATTGGCACTTAGATTTTAGAATATAATTAAAATTAGGCTGAGGATTTGTATGTCATAGATACATAGTAATCTATGTAGTAAAATATTATGTCTATAGATTCATAGATTTTTATGACTGTGTAATTGTGTTTATATTCACAATACCATGTCCATAGCATTGGGTATGCAAGTATTGAGTCCTTGCTCTTGTACTGTTTGGATCTAATAACCACATATTAAGGACACCATGAACCTTTTGCTTCTTTGGTCTTGACTTATCTCACTCAACATGATTTGCTCTAGATTCATCCACTTCCTTGCAAACGGCATTATTTTATCTTGTCTGTTGGCTATGCAGAATTCCATTGCATCTATATCTATATCTATCTATATCTATATCTATATACCACTTTCTGTATCCATTCATCTGCAGCAGGTCATCTGGATTGTTTCCATCATCTGGCTATTGTGAATAGTGCAGAGATGAACATAGCTGAGCAGGTGTCCTTATCATATCTTGGTTTATGTTGTTCAGGATAGATGCACAGGAGTGGTATGGCGGGATCATAGGGAAGCTCTATTTTCAGTTCTTTAAGGAACCTCCACACTGCTTTCCAGAGTGGCTGAACTAGTCTGCATGACCACCAGCATTGTAGTAGGGTTCCTTTTTCTCCACAACTCCGCCAGCAACTGTCATTGTCTGAGTTCAAAATCTTGGCCATTCTTGTTGGGGTAAGGTGGTATCTTAGGGTTGTCTTTATTTGCATTTCCTTTATGACCATGGATGATGAGCATTTTCTCATATGCTTTTCTGCCATTTTAACCTCTTGTTTTGATAAGTCTCTCTTTAGTTCATTTGCCCATTTAATGATTGATTTGTTGGGCTTGGGGGTAATGAATTAGTCTCTTGATTTCCCTGTGTATAATGGATATTAAGCATTTGTCAGATGTATTGTTGGTGAATATCTTTTCCCAGTTGGTTGGCTGTCTCTCTACTTTTACAATTATGTTTTTATCTGTACAGAAACTTTTTATTTTTAGGTAGTCCCATTTATCAAGTCTCTCTCCAATCTGTTCTGACCCTGGGATTCTGTTCAGGAATCTGTTGTCTGTGCGTATGAGTTCCAGTGTCTCTCCTACTTTATCATGTAGCAGTTTCACGGTTTCCGGTCTGACGTTGAGGTCTTTGATCAACTTTGAGTTAATGCTTGTGCGTGGCGACAGGCTAGGGTCAATTTTTATTTTTCTGCATGTGGCTGCCCAGTTTTACCAGCACCAATAATTGAATAGACTGTGTTTATTCCATTGTATATCTTTGGCTCCTTTGTCAAATACAAGTTGCCTATAGGTATGTGGTTCTATTTCTGGGTCTTCTATTCTGTTCCACTGATCTTCTGATCTGTTTTTGTGCCAATACCAAGCAGTTTTTGTTATTATGGCTTTATAGTAGAGTTTGAAGTCTGGTATTGTAATACCACCAGCATTGCTCTTTTTGCCTAGAATTGTTTTGGCTATTCTAGGTCTTTTCTTGTTCCATATGAATCTTTGGATTATATCTTCTATTTCCGTAAAGAATGCCTTTGGGATTTTGATGGGGATTACATTGAATTTGTATATCAATTTTGGCAGTGTAGCCATTTTCACTAGATTTGCGTTTCTTTTATGACCAGAGATGTTGAGCATTTCTTCATGTGTCTATAGGCCATTTTTGTTTCTTCTTCAGAGAAGACTCTCTTTAAGTCTTTGGCCCATCTTTTAATGGGATGGTTGTTTCTTTGGAGATTAGTTTTGGAGTGATTCAATTTTTTGAGCTGTTGATGTATTTTACATATGAGGCCTTTGTCCGTTGTATGGTTAGTGAAGAGCACAAGAACAGGCCTGAAGACCAATGGAATAGAACTGAGGACCCAGATATCAAACCAGAGACCTCTGGCCACCTAATCTTTAACAAGGGAGCCAAAAAAATAGAATGGAAGAAAGACAGCCTCTTCAACAAGTGGTGCTGGCAGAACTGGTTAAGCACCTGCAGAAAACTAAAGTTGGATCCTTCTTTGTCACCCTGCACTAGGATTAACTCCAAATGAATCAACGACCTCGAGGTAAAAGCCGACACACTGAAAACTTTACAAGAAGGAATAGGAGATACACTAGGCGTCCTTGGCACAAGTCAAAACTTTCTTAATAAGGACCAAGAATCACAACAAATCAGAGAAAGGCTGGATAAATGGGACTGCATTAAACTGCAGAGCTTTTGTGTGGCAAAGGACATAGCTAGTACATTAATTAGGAAGCTTGAACTGCTCTTTTTGCCTAGAATTGTTTTGGCTATTCTAGGTCTTTTCTTGTTCCATATGAACCTTTGGATTGTATCTTCTATTTCAGTAAAGAATGTCTTTGGGATTTTAATGGGGATTGCATTGAATTTCCATATCAATTTTGGCAACATAGCCATTTTCACTCTGTTGGTTCTCCCTAGCCATGAACCTGGGATGTCTTTCCAATTCCTAGTGTCCTCTTTAATTTCTTTTGTTAGGCTTTTATAGGAATTAAATGATTCCTTTGCATCTTTGGTAAAGTTAATTCCTAAGTATTTTATTCTTTTGGGGTCTGTTGCAAATGGGATCATTTTCTTGATCTTGTCTTCTGTTTTTGTACTGTTGGCATACATGAAGCCTACTGACTTTTGAAGGTTAATTTTGTTTCCTGCCACTTTGCTAAAGTGGTTTATTAATTCTAGGAGTTTGGGAGTGGAGTTTATTGGGTCACGCAGGTAGAGGATCATGTCATCTGCGAATAGGGATAGTTTAATTTCTTCTTTCCCTATGTGGATCCCTTTGATGTCTTTCTCTTGCCTTAATGCTCTGGCAAAGGGTTCCAGCACTATATTTAAGAGAAGTGGAGAGAGTGGGCATCCCTGCCTAGTTCCTGATTTAAAGGTAAATGGCTCCAGTCTTTCTCCATTTAGTATAATACTGGCTGTAGGTTTTTTCATATATGGCTTTCAGTATTTTAAGGAATGTACCTCTTATTCCTATTTTTTCCTAGTGCTTTCAACATGAATGGATGTAGTATTTTGTCAAAGACCTTCTCCACATCCAGATACTTTATCATATGATTCTAATTCTTAGCTCTAATGATATGTTGTAATACATTGATTGCTTTGCGAATGTTAAACCAGCCTTGCATCTGTGGGATGAAGCCTACTTGAGCATAGTGTATAATTTTTTAAATTTGTTTCTGGATTCTGTTGGCTAGTATTTTATTGAGGAGTTTTGTATCTGTGTTCATTAGAGAGATAGATCTGTAGTTCTCTTTTTTAGGGGGTCTTTCCCTGATTTGGGGATGAGTGTAATAATAGCTTTGAAAATGAATTTGGTATTGCTCCTTCTGCTTCTATTTCTTGGAAGAGTTTCAAGAGTATAGGTATTACTTCATCTTTACAACTCTTGCAGAATTCTGTAGTGAATCTGTCTGTACCTATGCACTTTTTGGTTGGCATTTCCCTGATTGGTTTTATCAGGAATACAAGTAGCTAGTGGGACTACAGAAAGTATTCTATAAATTATTTACATCCAGAAACAAATCTGGTATTGAAAAATACCAGATAAAATTCTTCCTGTCTCTGTGAATTAGCTGAATAACTCTGTGAATTAGCTGAATAAAACAAGTTTTGATATCAATTAATATAAAATTATTTATTTTCTTGTAGCAAAAATTATGTATTTGCTCACCATTTTAAATTGGCCTATTTGTTGGTAAATATCTATGAAATCTGAGAAGGACATCTTTCTTGAAATGTAGGCATATAAATATATGCTAATATTCAGCATTATGATTAATAACCCAAACCTCCTACAGAGTCTATAATTATATTGTCCATTATTTTCCACCCTACCCCACTTAATAAAAAGTAGTCTTCTATGTTATACTCATACATCATCCTGTACTTTTCATTTTTGAAACTTATCACATAGTGTACTTATATATCAATTTGCATGCAGAATTTGTTTCCTAGGTCTGCAGTGACCTATTACTATAACCTTGGTGACAAATGTATTTGCTCACAGCTCTGAAACCAATGTACAGGGGTCCACATCCCCCGGAATCCAATTTTTTTCCCTGTTTGTTACTGGTGTCCGCAAGCCTTCCTTGGTTCTGTGGTTTGTAGAGCATCCCTCTACTCTGACTCTATCTTCATGTCACTTTCTTCTTTGTGTGTTGTTATGCCTTTTTTAAAGCTATGCATCTGATTTGACTTAGGAGTCACCAAGTTACATCAGGAGAAGCTTCTCAATCCACAATTAAAGTACATTTTCCCTAGATGACAAATTTCAAAGCTTCTGGAAATTGAGATATGTATGCCATAGTTAGTGGAGTCACAACTTCATCCACTAAGTGTACCATTCCTTCCTACAAAACATGTAACTTTTAGGGTTTTTTATTTTTGGCCAATCCTGGGGCTTGAACTCAGGGCCTGGACATGGTCCTTGAGGTTTCTCAAGGCTGCATTTTACCATTTGAGCCACAATACCACTTCTGGCTTTTGTCTGTGTATGTGGTCCTGAGGAATTGAACCCAATGCTTCATGCATGCTAGGCAAGACAAGCACTCTACCACTAGGCCACACTCTAGATCCATATGACTCTTATTAGGTTACTAAACCATGAGGCCAGGATCTTGTTCTTTCCCTGCCCTCCCCCAAATATTTCTATATGAATCCAATATCCATTTCATGGTAGAGTCAGCTATCTGTATCTGCACTCTCAGATTTGACCAACTATGCATGAAAATTAATTTGGGAATATTGTACTGAATGTGGACAGATTTTTGTTTTTTATTTCCTAAATATTAGAATGCAGCTACTCATTATAAGCACTTGGACTCCATAAAGAACTATAAATCAGAGTTTATTTAAAATATATATGAGGATGCATGTACTTTGTCAGAAAATTTTCCTACTAATGTAACAAATTTGAGCATCCATACTATGTTGGTATTTATCATTGGTTCTTTGAATTGGTTCCTTGTGGAAACAACAGTTCACTAGTTATTGAATAAGTAAGTATGTCACTTAGTTCAATTGAATGTCTATGTTTAG
Source organism: Megascapheus bottae (assembly GCF_031878675.1). NCBI lineage: Eukaryota > Metazoa > Chordata > Mammalia > Rodentia > Geomyidae > Megascapheus > Megascapheus bottae. The sequence continues at coordinate 29,552,358 of NC_143523.1, read as the reverse complement.
AGTTAATCTGAAGTCTTAGCCTCAAACTTTCTGTGACACCTGCAAGTGAATGGTGAACATAAAATTTAAAGGAATGGTGTAATCAGGTGTATACTATGGTATACTATGAAGAGTGGAGTAATTTTTCCTAAACTGTTTTTGTTCTGTGGAATGCATTTTTGCCATACATTGTTGCTCTCTTGCATTACATTTTTACATAGCAATTATTTTTTATTTATTTATTTATTTTTATTGTAATTAGTAAAAGGGTTACATGATATTTGCCAGATAGAAGGTGCATTAATTCACATACATTGATACCCTTTCACGTGTCTTGGTACCCGTTTCCCTCCCCCCCACCCCCCACCCGTCTTGGTTTTCCCCCCTTCCCTATCAAATTTCAAATATCCAAATACAAATAAATTCAATATATCAGATAACAAAGTGAGATACTATACCAATATGAGATAACCAAGGGACAGCAAAGGAGATGAGAGACAGCATAGTACATTAAGGACAACAATCATTCATTATATGGCTTTTGTTTCACTATCCTGGAGGTCCTTTCAATTAGCTTCACATTATATGTCTTTATGTATCAAGATTTGCTCTATTGCAAATCTCTGCTAGTAGAGCCCAAGGTTTCTACTGATTATGACGAATGAGGGAAACCATTGAGCCTAAGTTCCTTTGAGTCTGGCTTACTTCACTTAATATGATTTTTTCTAAGTCTTTCCATTTCCTAACAAATGGGGCGATGTCATTCTTTCTGACAGCAGCATAGAATTCCATTGTGTACAAATACCACAACTTGTTGATCCACTCATCAACTGAGGGACATCTAGATTGGTTCCATATCTTTGCTATGGTAAATAATGCTGCAATGAACATTGTTGTGCTAGTGGGTTTAGTATGTCCTTGTTTCTGGGTGATTGGGTAAATGCCAAGTAGTGGAATTGCTGGGTCATAGGGGAGTTCTATGTTTAGCCTTTTGAGGCACTGCCACACTGCTTTCCATAGTGGTTGAACGAGTTTGCACTCCCACCAACAGTGTAGTAGTGATCCCTCCTGGCCACATCCCCTCCAGCATCTGTTGTCATTCGTTTTCCTGATCCTGGCCATTCTAGCTGGAGTGAGGTGGAATCTTAGAGTTGTTTTGATTTGCATTTCTTTTATGACCAGAGATGTTGAGCATTTCTTCATGTTTTAAATAGCAATTATATAGATCTATAGCCACTACTTCAGTTCCTGTTATCATCCGTTCTTCCCATACATCCAGCTCTGTGGAGTTATGTTATGGCAAATATTGTTCTGGGGTTGTTAGTTTGGCCATTTTAGTGGCCAGTTCATTCTATCATTTGTGTGCACTATTTCTTCAAAACTTAATGTATATTCTCTTCCAGTAAAATTTTGAAATAACTGCCCTATTAATCTGGACAGATAAAGCAGTAAAAACCCTTTTATAATTCCAGTAATCAAATAAGAAGAATGAATATATTATTAATAATCAAGAGGAGATAATCATTATAATCATAGTTAAGTAAAAAACTGCAGTTTGAAAATGAAACAAACATTTCATTAATCAACTAAAGAAGCAAGAAATAAATTCATTAGAGCATGAAAAGTCTTCAGAACACTAGATTGTAGAAGGTGGGCTTTATAAGGAAGAATAAAACATCATTGACTTTGCTTAGTATAATTTTTTCCATGTCTTTCCATTTCCTTACAAATAGGGCATTGCCATTCTTTTTGACAGTAGCATAAAATTCCATTGTGTATATATGCCACATTTTCTTGGTCCATTCATCCACTGAAGGAAATCTGGGTTAATTCCTTATCTTAGCTATGACAAATAATGCTACAATGAACATGCTTGTGCTGGTGGCTTTAGTGAGGCCTGGTTTATGGACATTTGGGTAAATTCACAGGAGTGGGATTGCTCGGTCATAAGAAGCTCTATTTTTAGCCTTTTGAGGCTAACATATACTGCTTTCTGGAGTGACTGAACAAGTTTACATTACCACCAGCAGTGTAGCAGCTTTCCCCTTTGGCTGCATCCCTACCAACATCTGTTATTGTTAGTTTTCGTGATAATGGCCATTCTTACTGGGGTGAGGTGGAATTTCAATGTTGTTTTTATTTTATTTCTTTTATTGCCAGAGTTTATCTGATTTGTGTCAGGGAAAGAAAATCACAGAAACAGTAAGACAAAGGGTGAGCCAATGCAACAGTGATATTCACTAGACATTATGTTGAAAATGAACTTTACAACTTGATGCAAAAGAGGGTCAGCAGGGGAAAAGGTGGGAATAAATGAGGGCGTGAGTAACACTGTTAAAAAATTTATTCATTACCTGAATGATGTAACTGTAATCTGTCAGTACAGCTCATTTACAATAAATTTAAACTATAAAAGAGAGCATAGTTAAAGTTTTACCTCAAATATAGAGCGTATGCAGAGTACAAATATAGATCTGAACATCTAAGAATAAAATTTAGATAAACTAAAATGAAATTGTAATGGAGTGCTTTTGTCTGCATTGTTTATATTTAAATCAAGAGACTTGAGAACCAGTAAATCTACAAATCTCTCAAAGTCATACAAAGTCATGCATTGTCTGGCTGGAACATCCACAATTTTTGTTGGATACCCAAAGTAGTTCTTGCCCCCACAAAAATTAAGGACCCAGTATACTGGATTATTCACAAACCTAGCCCAGAACCAATTAATTCAGCATCATTTCAAAAAAGGGAAAAGTTCTATTAGTTAATTGCTATGATTTCAATGTTGAATATTTCCCAATGTTTCATACAAAGTGAAAACTAGTGATATGGGGGAGGTGTTGTAAACCTAGAGGAGGTGAGGCCTAATGAATGGTCCTCTGATCTTTGGGGTGTGACCTTGAAGAGGACTGCAAGGTTCCCCACCCTCTTTGTGTGTCTCCTTTTCCTCCTCATGCCTCTTCAAGATATGATCTTTGGCTTATTCTCTGTGCTGCTACCACTGTTGCTCATGCTAAGAAGTGTTGGAATCAAAGGGTAACTACTGAACGTTTACTAGTCATTTGAACTTTCAGCCTCCTAAATCTTAACTCCCTCAGGAATTTTATTATAATATAAAATTGATTAAATAGTCACTATCTTATTAGCACTAGTTGAAATGAATTCATAAATCAATTGAAAGAAAACAATCTATTGTTTTCTTACAATGATTAGAAATATCTAAAATTCATGACTTCACCTTCAAGCTAGCAAACTACCAATAGATGCAGTATAAATTGTAGAGCAACAGAAAGTTCAAAGCTTAATTATCTAAATGTGTGTTGAAATGATCTAGCATTCTCAAACTGGAATTGAATTTGCATTGAAAATATTTGGAAAGTATTTGAAGTTTCAACTGATTTCATTTTGGCCTTGGGTTATGAAGAAGACTTAGTTAAATGAATAAAGAATCTCTCCAATCTAAAAGAAAAAATATTCCAGTCATAGTGTGGCTGGAGAGCAGAAGAGTAAAACAGTTATGTAATTATGTAAGCTTTAGTTTAAACTGTTTAAGCACTTATCTTAATTTCCCAAGAAGGTCTTGACTTGCGTTGCTTGTCCTTCATAAATTTATGACATGGATATTTGGTTTTTAATATGTGGCAATGACTCCAGCATATGTATTTTAAAGTTATTTCTTATAAACATTTACAAATAAGCTATATTAGTAGGCTAGAGAAATAGTTGTTTAAAAAATGAATTTCTTCAATTCTTTGGCCATAACCAGATGAGTGAGTTCTGGTCAAACTGAGAAGGCATTCAACAAAGTGTACATGGTTGTGCATTAGGGTCTATTTCTGGTGCTAGACTACTCAGTATCTGACACCTCTGTTCACTGGCTGGCACTTTACTACATGAGCCATGTCCCCAAACCCTATGTTTCTTTTTTGAACTCCACATTTAATCAAAGCAATAACATCTGTTGACATCCCTTTCTACTGAGGGGTAGAAAAACATCCTCTCACTGGTCCTCTAGGGAATCTCTTGAATCTCCTTCTTCAGAGGAACTGAAGAAGGGAATTTGGACTGTTGATGACCCAGTTCAGTCCTGCTCAAAGGCTGAAGAGAATGGACCTAAATCTCATCCTGAAATGTAAGTGTTCATATCCAAGAACGTCTACCACTTCATTATCTTACAGGGGCCAGAGAGATTATCGTGGCTTTCAGTTCTATTCCAGGAGCTTAAGAAGAAGTGACCAATGGGATAAAAGTTCACTTCATCTGAACAAATTAGAGCATAGGACTTTTCGGCTGTTTGGGTTTCATATGGTGGGTTTTATTCTGGAACTGCTTCTTCCGGATAGTGAACTTATTATCCTGATGGAGAGGAAGGCACGTTTAGAAAATTGGGAGCAGCGGACAATACTCTGGGTCATTCAATCACAAGGATGACTTGAAGATTCAGTTGATCGGGCACTTTCACAACAAAGGGGATTTATTGTTCTCCAAGTTAGTAGAGAGTTGAACTGCTCCTTCAACTTCTCCTTAAACATCACCTTAGTGAAGCTTCCATTGACTATCTTATTTCAAATCTAATCCACAAACACTACTCAGTCTCAGCCTGCTGTACCTAGCCTTTTCCTTAGCTCTGTTATCATTCCTGTATAATGTAATTAGCTTATGCTTGACTTCCCTTATCTGTCTTCCATTTGGATGTAAGTTTTACCCTGGCGGAGGTCTTATCTTTGTTTGGCCCATGGAAATTAAGTTGGGTTACTTCAAATGAAACTTCCAATTGAGTTGATGGTTACTACCATACTATTTCCCAAGAATATCAAACAATTCCTGGTATCTCCTTAATGAACAATAAGTAGCAAAAATTCTTCTTTTCAGTAAACAAACAAAAAAACTATGTAAAAATATTTTATTTTTGTGATTGTAATTTTTCTTATACTGTTAGTAGATCTGTAGAAAAATATAGGGCTCAAATTATTTATTCAGCAACAAATTCTTAAGGTTTTAGTGTGCTAATGTGAGCAATGGGTCATGGGTTGAATCACAATGTTATCTTTACCTCTTTTAAAATCTTATTTCAAGGTTTCTGCTATAATGTCTCCTCTTTCCACCTTTCTCTTATACTCCATTCCAGCAGAAGCTGGTGGATAAAGCCAGGTAACCTATAGCCCTTTATCCACTTGTCCATCCATTGGCTTGCTTCTTTCCTTCTCTAGGGCTCACATTGAACACTACTTTGTAAACACTCTGATTTCTTTGTTCATCTCTTCCTTATTCACATCTTTCTGGTATGTTCTTAGCACAGCTTTTGCCTAAAACATTTAACACTATTATAATTTTGCTTTGAGAAGGAAACAAAAGTTTAAATGTAAAGACTTACTGAAGGCATGCACAGTTGGTAATAAGAGTGCTTTTAATAATACCAACTAATACTCATTAAAAATGTTTGGTGTCAGACATTGACATAACATGGCATCGCCTCATTCACTGACACCCCTTTCCTGAGGTACATTAATATGTTGAGGTTCCGAGAATTTGAGGAAGTTGGCCAACATCATCCTGATGGGCAATCGCCTTTATTTAATCAAACTATTTGTTATTATCATAATCCACAAACAGAGATAGAGTGGTGACTGCCTACAGTGGTGAACAGAGCAGACACAGCCAAGAGTCATGGCAGTATTTATTAAATTCTTTTTAGGTGCATTTTTGTTTCATTTCATTCCTTCCACAATACTGTGATGTTGATAGTATTACCGAGTACGATTTTTTTTTTTTTGCCAGTCCTGGGCTTGAGCTCAGGGCCTGAGCACCGTCCTTGGACTTTCTCAAGGCTAGAGCTCTACCACTCGAGCCTCAGAACCACTTGTGGCCTTTTTCTATGTATGTGGTACCAAGGAATTGAACCCGGGTCTTCATGCATGCTAGGCAAGCACTCTATCACTAGGCCAAACTCCCGGCCCCGAGTGCGATTTTTGAATGAGAAACAAGTCTTAAAGAAAAAGTTTTCTCAAAGCCCTGTTTTGGGTAGATGAGCTAATTTAAGACTGGTGGATGAACCCGAATCTGACTTCAAAATTCAATCTTTTATCACTATGTTATGCTTCTTCTTAGAGACTGAAGTGTAGTGTAGTAGGCCAGAATGTCGCTGACAATAGACGTTACGGAGATGTGACTCTTTTACATGACTTACCAGACCTCCTGGAAAGATAATCAAAACCGGGTTGACTGCTTATTGCTTGTCAGTCATATACTATACCATGTATTGCCCTTCATATAACATCATTTTCTCTTAATCTACCATTTCATGGAAATTATGAACCATATGAGGTAATGTTTGCATGTTATTCATGTTTATAATTTGCATGATGTTGAGCAACCTCAACTTTGTATATTGTTATCTATTTAATATTTCTAAAAAGACTGTCAAGTTAGAAAGTGCTGATAAACATTCCGGCCATTTGTTTTGTGTTGATTGGAATTGTAGCCTAAATAAAAGCTGCAAGTGTGACTCATAATTGTAATCTAATTTAGTGCACTGGTTTGGAAAGGAGTAATTACTACATAGACTCTTCAGAGTAAATGATTTATGGATAACCTACAGTAGATTATAAATTCAGGAAAGGGTGGAGTTTTAATGCAAACTAATTAAGTCTGGAACTGAATAGTGGAAAATTTCATAGTTTCATGGGTTTTGGATGAATTTGGGCTTGAAATATGGGATAAACATTGTGTTGGTGTCTCTCTCATGCCAGAACATCTCTGATCTGATCAGGGAAAAACTCAAGACAAATGACTAAGCCCTTTTATTTTGCCAATAAAAAAAATGCATCCACACAGAATGCTTCAATGCTTCAAGACTTTAAAAAAAAACATCAACTATAGTTGCTATCATTTTAAGTTCTGAGTGCATCCAGTTAGTCAGATGCTACCTATGCAAATTTCCAACTTCTAAAAGACATTCTAATAGCTAAAAAACATTTTGTTGTAAAGGCTGTGCAGAGTATGCAGAGCAGCAGGAATGATCCTGCCTTTACGGTCTTGATCCAGTGCTTTTTCCCAACTTGGGCAACTAAAAATGTGTTTAGACACTGTTGACTATCTTGATTTTGAAGAGGGTCATAATCACTTCTAGTAAGAATTACAGTACTAAATGTTTTGTGCATTACTTAGTTCATTTCTTATAATTACAGATGTCAGTGATCTGTCTACTATTTCACCAGATGAAAACATTCAGGCATAACCACCTTGCACTTGATCAAAGTAACATTGCTAATATATGCTGAAATCTATCTCAACCCAGAACTTCATGGATCCTAAGCCCCTGTTTTCTCTTGAGTAATGACTTTGAGCTTATTTTTACTACCTCCCTCATCTTCAGCAAATTAAAAAAGTTAGGCACTTAAAGGATTTGATCAAAGCCATACAACTAGTATGTAACAGCTACTTGTTTGGGCAACAGCTTAGGCATACTCACAGCAATACTCACAGCAACTTTGTCTATGTTGCTGATCTTAGTTTTCCCCACCCTTCCCCGCTTTCTCTTTTTAAAATGTTCCCCTTTTATTTGCATAATTTAGCTTGTGAGTACAAAAGGTCTTTCAAAGCTGTGTCCATTAACTGTAAAACACATACTGAGATTTTAAAATATTTCTTTCATCAGAAAGAAACAGACCCTAGTGTTGGTACTGCTTTATAATTATGCATAAAAGCTTTCCAAACCCACACGTTTCAGCAGCCCATCTTCCCACCATCAAGTAGAAAAGAAGCCAACTATTGCCCTGAATATTCTGTTCTGTTGCTAGCATATGGATGGAATGCTGGTGGGACAGTGGGTAAGGGGAAGGCTAGCTGCAAGACTCTAATGAAAGAACAGCAGACACCGTTGGAACCAAACTTTGCAATGGCTGCTCCAGTCAGCATTATTATTCAACTCCACGTGTAACACAGTAGTTCTTGATCTAAAATTTCTTCTCAGTGGGTGCCTAACCATGGAAATCAATGTTTTCTCTATAGTAGATAGAGACTAAAGAAATCTAATAGAGAAATCTGCATAATTAGCTGTTTGATGGATCTTGTTTTTGCTTTGGGCCAACAGTTAATTTAGTCTGTAAAGCAGTTTCAAATATTTGAACTGGAAGGAGAAAAAGTTCAGGTGTTTGTGGAATTTTCAAATCTGGGGTAAGAAGAGACTTGGAAAGTCTTTAGCCTTTTAGAGTCATTTGCAGTCATTTCCTGGTGACAAATAGGTTTGTTTAGCTACTGCTCTGAGATGTTTCTGAGTTCGACTGAGTGTATCTTTACGACTATCCAAGACTACAGATGCCAGCCACAGATGCAATCAGTGAGCAGAAAGAGCTGAAGGGGAGAAATTGGCAGAGCAGGGTCTTCACCCAGCAGACACTTGTAATAGCTGCCTAGAGATGATCAAAGAGGTGGAAGGATATCATTTCAAGGATCTGAAAATACACCAGAATTGTAGGATGCTATTGTTTCCTTTTTTCTTTTTCAACTTTTGAGTTGGTGTTTCTAGAAGGAACTATGACACATAAAATGTAAAAGGTCAAAAGCCAACCTATAGCACCAGATCACGTGGAATCCAATTCTTTCTCACACTAACTGGTTGTATTGAGCTTTGTTGTCCTCACTATAGGCTGGATTTGTTATGAAAGCAATCCTGTAGAGTTGTTTATAAAACTAAACTATGACACTACCAATAAAGACTTTGCCATGGACATGGTATCGCTTGGTGAACACCAGCTGGCATTACATAGCTGATCTTCCCTCTGCTTCCACAATATTGGTGACTACAGGCATTAGCAATTGCTCCTGGTCTATAAGTTTCTTCTTTTAATTTATAGTTGTTCTTAAGTAATTTAGATAAAGGAAATAGGTTAGAAAAACAAAGACAAAAATCAAACAGAGCAAACAACTGTATTTTCTTTTTTCATATATTTTTATTGCAATTAATAGAAGGGTTACATTATATTCACCAGATAGAAGGTGCATTGCTTCACAAACATAGATACCCTTTCTCATGTCTTGGTACCCATTTCCCCCCCCCCACCCCTGCCCCTCATCTTGTTTCCCCCCTTCACTATCCTATTTCTTTTTTTGTTATTTTTCATATATTTTTATTGTAATTAATAGAAGGGTTACATTATATTCAACAGATAGAAGGTGTATTACTTCACAAACATGATACCCTTTCTCATGTCTTGGTCCCCATTTTCCTTCCCCCATCCTCATCTTGTTTTTCCCCCTCCCCTATCCTATTTCAAATAATCAAATAAGCATATATATAATAAGTCCAATAACAAGGTAAAATACTGTAACAATATGAGATAACCAAGGGACAGCAAAAGAGATGAGAGATAACATAATACATTAAAGACAATAATCACTCGTTATATGGCTTTTGTTTCTATTTCCTATAGGTCCTTTCATTTAGCATCATAGTATATGGCCTTATGTATCTAGGTTTTGTTTTATTGTAAATCTCTGGATCACTACTACACTGTTGGTGGGGTTTAAACTTGTTCAACCACTATGGAAAGCAGTATGGCGGTTCCTCAAAAGACTAAACATAGAGCTCCCCTATGACCCAGCAATTCCACTACTTGGCATTTACCCATTGGTCCAGAAACAAGGACATACTAAATCCACTAGCACAACAATGTTCACTGCAGCACTATTTACCATAGCAAAGATATGGAACCAATCCAGATGCCCCTTAGTTAATGAGTGGATCAACAAGATGTGGTATTTATACACAATGGAATTCTATGCTATTGTCAGAAAGAATGACATCACCCCATTTGTAAGGAAATGGAAAGACTTAGAAAAAATCATATTAAGTGAAGTAAGCCAGACTCAAAGGAACATACGCCCAATGGTTTCCCTCATTTGTCATAATCAGTACAAACCTTGAGCTCTCCAAACAACTGTATTTTCTTATTTAGACTGCTGGATTTGATAGTTTGGAAGAGACTAGCTTGCTGAAAGTGCCTTAATGATTTCAACTCTCTCCTTTAGAGACAGCTTGATTTTTCTGACCCCAGATTCAGTCTGAGATAAACTTGAACTTTGGCTCAAAGTTACCAAATGCATTATGCAAAGAGTGAAATATTTCCTGTCAGTGGCTCTGAGAATTCAGGTTCCAGGCAAGTGTGTAGAAGTGTTTAGAATAAGAGTCCCGAAATGATGACATCATCTTAGAGTCATAGACTGAGGAAGGTTAAATTGTCCCTGAAAGCTGTACAATGCACTCTTTATATAGGACACACTGCCATCAAGGTGGGGCAAGTTAATGTATGGAGTAGGATACAGGAGACAGGTAGATTATTTCCTGTCCTGCAGAGAAGTGCAGTGCCCATGCAATCTGTTTCTAGTAGTCATAGACTTTAGGGGAAAAAATCACTAACAGGCCATGCTATAACTATTTCCTTCAGAATTTAGCATTTTCATCTGTGCTTTAATTACTTTCTCATTACCATCAGGTAAAGGAAGAACAATAAAGTCATTCTGCTGGTGGTACTTTTTTTTTTTTTTTGCCAGTTTGGGCTTGAGCTCAGGGCCTGAGCCCTTTCCTTGGACTTTCTCAAGGCTAAAGCTTTACCACTTGAGTCTCAGCAACACTTCTATTGTGTTTTTTCTAGTATGTGGTACCAAGGAATTGAACCCAGGCCTTTGTGCATGCAAGGCAAGCCCTCTACCACTATGCTAAACTCCTGGCCCCTGCTGGAGATACTTTTAAAGGAGGGAAAAAAATAGAATGGAAGAAAGACAACAAATGGTGCTGACAGAACTGGTTAAGCACCTGCAGAAAACTAAACTTGGATCCTTCTTTGTCACCCTGTACTAGGATTAACTCCATATGGATCAAAGACCTCGAGGTAAAAGCTGACACACTGCAAACTTTACAGGAAGGAATAGGAGATACACTAGGCCTCCTTGGCACAGGTCGAAACTTTCTTAATAAGGACCAAGAATCACAACAAATCAGAGAAAGGCTGGATAAGTGGGACTGCATTAAACTGCAGAGCTTTTGTATGGCAAAGGAGATAGCTAGTAAACTAATCAGAAAGCCTACAGAGTGGGAGAAGATCTTCACCAACCAAACAACGGACAAAGGCCTCATATCTAAAATATATCAACAACTCAAAAAATTGAATCACTCCAAAACTAATCTCCAAAGAAACAACCATCCCATTAAAAGATGGGCCAAAGACCTAAAGAGAGTCTTCTCTGAAGAAGAAATAAGAATGACCTATAGACACATGAAGAAATGCTCAACATCTCTGGTCATAAAAGAAATGCAAATCAAAACAACTTTAAGCTTCCACCTCATTCCAATTAGAATGGCCAGGGTCAAGAAATCTAATAACAATATATGCTGGAGGGGATGTGGACAGGAGGGATCACTACTACACAGTTGGTGGGAGTGCAAGCTCATTCAACCTCTATGGAAAAAGTATGAAAGTTCCTCAAAAGACTAAACATAGAACTCCCCTAGGATCCAGCAATTCCTCTACTTGGCATTTACCCTATGATCCAGAAACAAGGACATGCTAAATCCACTAGCACAACAATGTTCATTGCAGCACTATTTACCATAGCAAAGATATGGAACCAACAAAGATGCCCCTCAGTTGATGAGTGGATCAACAAGATGTGGTATTTATACACAATGGAATTCTATGCTGCTGTCAGAAAGAATGACTTCACCCCATTTTCAAGGAAATAGAATGACTTAGAAAAAATCATATTAAGTGATGTAAGCCAGACACAAAGAGACATAGGCTCAATGGTTTCTCTCATTTGCCATAATCAGTAGAAACCTTGGGCTCTCCTAGCAGAGATTTACAATAGAACAAAATCTAGATACATAAGGGCATATAATATGACGCTAAATGTAAGGACCTCTAGGATATAGAAACAAAAGCCATATAATGAATGATTGTTGTCCTTAATGTACTGTTATCTCTCATCTCTTTTGCTGTCCCTTGGTTATATCACGTTTCACGTTGTTATCTGATATATTTCATATATGCTTAATTGGTTATTTGAAATTGGATAGGGGGAAATCAAGATGAGCAAGGGGAGGGGGGGAGGGAAATGGGGACCATGACATGAGGTAGGGTATCAATGTTTATGAAGTAATGCACCTTCTATCTGGTGAATATAATGTAAACCATCTATTTATTACAATCAAAAACATATGGAAAAAAGAAAGCATTATCATAGAGATACTGTCTGAATTTTAGAAGTCTAATAAAAAGAAATGAATCAGGAAAGAAACACCTATAGAGCTGAAAAACCTAGAAATGCCTGAAGGGTGTCATCCATCCACTGCTTTCATTTTAGAGATGAGAACATGAAGAGATAACTCTCCTCATTGCTGTAAGGCAGTGAATTGTTCTAAAGGAAGTAAAAGAAACCTTGGCTTATGGACCTAGTGAATTTCAGAAGATCTATAAAATTGTCTAACTTCCATTGAGCCACATATGTTTTCTCTTTACTTGGGTATGGATGATACAGTATGTGGGCCCTAAAGGAATCTAGTATATAGACCCAGTCAGATTCTAAGCATATTATATGGCATCCCAAAACTTCAGTCAAACATATCCTACACATTTCTCTACCTTTGTAGAAGACAAGTCTAGTTGGTTTGTACAAGAGCCTATAAGATTGTATTGAGTATGAATGTTTCCAGTAGGACTGGACTAAGTTCTGAAAATTATTCACATTTTCCAATTGTTGCTAAATTGTAATATGGTGTTTTACCAGCACATTCTTGTTTAGAAAAGCAAGGGAAACCTGGAACATATTTTCCATTCTACCCTTCAGATTTCTTTAATGTATGTGCCTGGAAAAAATATTGGCTTTCTTTTCCCATATTTTCAATTGTTGTTTATGGAAATGAATTGGTTGAATTCCTTAAGTCATATTATTTTTGGAAAAGAGAAGGCCTCTCAGGCATGTTATATGGAAGAAATCCTGGAAGGAAATAGGTGAAACATGTTCAGCAGAGGAATTAATTCATGCTTACTATGTGTTAAACACATAGGTATTACCCTGTGTCCCATTAACACAATGTTTGCTTTTCTGGTTACTAAGCTTCTATACTCTAGGTATTTGATTAGCATTTTGTAGTTGAATGCTATCTGTAATTAATTCTAGAGAATCGTAATATCTTAAGCCCCAAATTTTTGTCTTTGCTATTGCTAAATTCAAAAGTAGAATTTTCCATGTCTTTGCATTTTGAATTTTGTGCTTACAAACTAATCCCATGCCAGATATTTAGTATAGTCTTTTTTTGTTGCTTTCCCATTTCACCTCTGTATTTTGTTTTTGGATTGTGGCCCTAATGATATTTAAAGGATCATTATTGCATCGGCAGATTTCAACAAAATTTTAACAGACATTGAGAATAATTCTGTAAAATTCTCTTGCAATTTAACCAAACACATTTCCAATGTTTGGCCAACAGTTGTCATCTATCATCTGAACTATTTTTGAATACATAGCACAAAGCAGACAGATGTCAGAGAATAAAATGGCAGTCTACATTTGAAGGTTCATCTCTAGAATGCATTTTGAAAGTAAGACTCTTAAAACTGAAAGTTGAGTTCTTCTAAGTTATTTTTATAACTTCCAGAATACCTTCATTTCCCATTAGCTTAGAAGTAGGATTTCCCCTGCACCATACCCCCAAGTGTTTATGCAGAATTGACTGTTCCCAGGTGCCTGCTGAATTAGTTCTCTTGTTATTTCTGACCTGTTTCCAGAGCCAGTCAGCATTTCATCTCTTCCTTGGGCCTTTTTATATCAGCCTACTCTTGGTTTCTGCCAGCTTACATGGTTTTTGAAGGACCCAGGGAAGGAAGGAGAAAGGAAGGCTTCAGTTGACATCTGGCTCTTCATCAATCTGTATAAGCCTTCATAATCTAAACACGGCCTTTGACTACAAGTGTTTCTTAACATGGATCTTAATGAGAATAGTTTTACTTAGGGGAAAAACATTTTCTGGTCAAATAAATGTGGAACTGCTGACTTAAAATTAAATGGTTTCTTTATTGCAAAACAACTTTAAGCTTTTAATTTGCTAATGTGTATTTTGAATCACTTAGAGGGTCCTGTAGATTACTTTCCTAAACTCATTTCACTTCAAAGTTTTTTTTTTCTGGAAGCATATTTTAGGACTAATTTTTTATGGAACATGACTTGCTAAAGCTCATTTGAATATTTCTTTCTTTTTTATTCCAATATTCACCAATCTTAGACATTCAGAGATTCTCTACATAATTTTTGACAATATTCTTTAATTTTATTTTTAAAACTTAAATAAATTTATTGACAAGACAGCTTCAGTGAGAATGAAGAAATACTTATCACAATGGAAAGTAACTATGAAAATAAGTAGATGAAGACCTGTTGGTGAAAAATTAAATGGGAAAAGTAAGTTAAAGTGATGGAGTCAGGTAATAAACATTGTGTTAACTTTATAAGAGTAAGTTCATTTTGAGAAGAATGGAGCTAGTTTTGATGATCATACAAAACCATAAGTAGGACTTTTTTCTTCTTAATTGTATAGAGTTTAGTTTCTCTTTGTACATAGTCAAACTGACTGGGTTATTCAAGTATTTTCTATTAAGCACTGTTATATTAGTTTTCCCATTTATTTGATTCCTGAACAGTTTTTCCTCTTTCATCAAATATAGCAATGTAGAAGACGGTACCTTCCACAGTCAGCAAATACATTAGTCAGTGTCTTCTAGAACCATAAGAACTTATAGAAATCTAGAAAAGAGAATTTATTATGGGGGAGGGTTGGCTTAAGAAATTACGGAGGCTGAAGATAACCATGACATACAATCTGCAAGCTGGAGACCCAGCAGTGGTAATGTATAATTCAGTGAGCGTTGAAGACCTGATAGTCATGGAAAGCAATAGTATAATTCTCAATATGCAGCTTAGAACTTGACAGGGCTGAGAGTGGTATATGGGGCATTGGTGTGAGTCCCACATTTGAAGTTCCAAGAACCAGGAGCTCTGATGCCTGAGAGTAAGAGAAGATGAATGCTTCAGCCCAACAAGAGGGAGAACAAACTAATCCTTCATCACCCTACAGGGAGAAATTTCTATGATAGAAAGTAAGCAGGCTTCATAAATGAGTTGACCGAGTGAGCAAATACCTAGGTCCCATAGACTGGATGGGGACAGTAGATGAACAAGCTCCTGGTTGCTCAACTTACAGTTCTTTCCTTCATCTACTATATTATGGATGCAATTTGCATTGATTTAACCTATAGTTACTAAAACTTACCACTTCATTTCTTCAAGATATGGTTTGGGATCTTGGAATTCTAAAGAGGTATGTGTGTATATGTAACACGTACTTAACTGTAATATATATGTTGTATCCCCAAAGGAAAAATGACTCAGAAGCTGTTTTCATTTGAGCAATTCAGAAGAAAATAAAAATCATGTGCTACTGAAGTAGAAAAAAATGTTAAAATTGATTCTTGGGCCGGGAGTTTGGCCTAGTGGTAGAGTGCTTGCCTAGCATGCATGAAGACTCGGGTTCAATTCTTCGGTACTACATACATAGCAAAAAGCCAGAAGTGGTGCTGAGGCTCAAGTGGTAGAGCTCTAGCCTTGAGAAAGTCCAAGGACAGTGCTTAGGACCTGAGTTTGAACCCAGGACTGGAAAAAAAATTGATTCTTGATATTTATTCAACGTATTTAGTCTTTGCCCATATTTTTTTTTTTGCCAGTCCTGGGCTTGAGCTCAGGGCCTGAGCACTGTCCTTGGACTTTCTCAAGGCTAGAGCTCTACCACTTGAGCCTCAGCACCACTTCCGGCTTTTTTCTATGTATGTGGTACCGGGGAATCGAACCCGGGTATTCATGCATGCTAGGCAAGCACTTTAACCACTAGGCCAAACTCCCGGTCCCTTTGCCCATATTTTTTATATTTTGTATAGAGTCACAAATCCTAAAGATGAATTAAAATCATCTAGTTTAAACTCTTCAATAGTTGACTCAATTTAGGGAAAGTTTGAGAATAAACAAATCTATAATGTAAACTTCTCTCAGCAAAGCTACAAATTCTAATTTCTCCTCTCCACAGCATAAACTGGGGAAGGCTTGCAGCACCTTGAGACATTCACCACCTTTAAAGAATTAGTCTTGGGGTCATTCAATCTCTAAAGTAATTGTTGGAGCTAACTGGGGCAAGAGTTGTATAAAGAGGAGTAAGATGAAGTATTAATATTAAGGAAGTTGTGACATGCAATGATGGGAGATAAAGCATACATGGAAATTCTTATTATAGAATCTGAAGTGGAAGAAAGCAATTGTAAAGAACCATTGGGAGGAGGCACTGCTCTTATGTTGAGTATTAAAGCAGATTATACTTCTTTTTTCATATATTTTTATTGTAATTAATAGAAGGGTTACATTAGATTCACCAGATAGAAGGTGCATTACTTCACAAACATGATACCCTTTCTCATGTCTTAGTCCTCATTTCCCTCCCCCGACCCCCCACCCCTCATCTTGTTTTCCCCCCTTCCCTATCCTATTTCAAATAAACAAATAAACATATATACAATATATCAGATAACAAGATACTGTAACAATATGAGATAACCAAGGTATAGCAAAAGAGATGAAAAATAACAGCATATTAAGAACAAAATTCTCACATTATATGGCTTTTGTTTCTATATCCTGGAGGTCCTTTCATTTAGTGTCATACTGTATGGCCTTATGTATCTAGGTTTTGCTCTATTGTAAATCTCTGCTAGGAGAGCCCAAGGTTTCTACTGTTATGACAAATGAAGGAAACCATTGAGCCTATGTTCTTTTGAGTCTAGCTTACTTCACTTAATATGATTTTTTTCTAAGTCTTTCCATTTCCTTACGAATGTGGAGATGTCGTTCTTTCTGACAGCAGCATAGAATTCCATGTGTATAAATACCACATCTTGTTGATCCACTCATCAACTGAGGGGCATCTTGGTTGGTTCCATATCTTTGCTATGGTAAATAGTGCTGCAATGAACATTGTTGTGCTAGTGTATTTAGTATGTCCTTGTTTCTGGACCATTGGGTAAATGCCAAGTAGTGAAATTGCTGGGTCATGGGGGAGGTCTATGTTTAGTCTTTTGAGGAACCTCCATATTGTGAAGCAGATGATACTTCTTTAAGACTGGTACCACACAAGTCTGTCAGCTTATACTAACTAGTTTTCAATATGTAACTATTTTAACAGGTATATTTGGAAAGCCATGAGTTTCCATGACAAGCTCTATTTACATGTCTAAGCTTATTTATTAATGCTACCATTTTTCCATTTTTTTGTCAGTCCTGGTGCTTTAACTCAGAGATTGATCACTGTCCTCTGGCTTTCTCAAGGCTAGTGCTCTATCACTTGAGTCATGGCACCACTTCCAATGCTACTATTTTTTGTGTGAACTTACTGTATATCAATAACTCCACAAAGTTTTCTTCCTTTGCCTTTTTATCTATGTAGTGCTCAGAAATTGCAATTAACCACATAGTTAGCACTGTGTTTAATTATATAGATACTTCAATTCTCCACTTGACTTATAAGCTCCTTGAACAAAAGCATAATTTTCTGTGTAATTTCCATCCTGGCCATTTAGTATAAATAGAAGAATTTATTATTTAAGATTTTATTGAATAAAGTAGGTTAAATAATTATCAAGATTTATTCTTTTGTGGATGGAAATAATCTATGTGTATGTCAGTCCATTTTTGTATATGCAAAACTCTAATAATATTGTTAATAAGACTGATAGTATTGTTAATAAAAAGGCAATCATTAGATTATTGTTTAATGTAGATATAAAATAGTTCTGGATCAACATGACACATTTTCAAAGTGCTAATACCTCTGCATTAGGCATATGCATGCAATCTTCTTTATGAAACAAACAAAATATATCACAAAAGATTCCAGATAGGTTGGGTTTCTAAGTTATCTTTCTTTATGGCCACATTATGAATAGTCAGTTTTGAATACTCTCTATATTCAAAGAAGAGGGATTAGTAATAGTTTTACCATATCTGTTTATTTTGGCTTTTGTGAATTTGCCACATATTTTCCTTGTCTTCTCTCTACTCTCCATTAGAACTTTCATTAAATTCTCAGTTGGATTAAGGGTTGTATACACTCATTGGAGTCTGAGAGCATATGCCCCCCCCTTTTACTTACATATTGCCTAGAAAAGCATTTTGTTTGAGCATTAGCAGGGTATTTTCTACACACTCCATTGCATTTGTGAAATTGCTATTAATTTTCCTCTATCCACTGCCATTTTAAGAGCTTAGTAGGCTATGATTATAAAGCAATTTACTTGCTATCTTTGCCTTTTCCATCAACAATACTGATGCATAATTAAACTCTGTACTCTAGAGAAAAGACACTTTCCAATACAGAGGTGAAAGCAAGATACTGTCTTAAGAAAAGAGCAGAGAAACTAATTTAAATACCAAGTTAATGTTGGTATATTAATGCCAATCTCTGCTTTGGCAAGGGAAGCTAATATGAATAATTTGTTTCCGTAGTGCTTTTTAATTTGAGAATGTGCTGTTAAAGTCTGATGGTATGGTTCTCAGTTAAGAGATTTTAACATAGTACAGAAGATAATTAGAAGAAACTAAGTATTATTTGATCACTCAGCTGTAGTGGTTAAAATTTGACAAAATATCTCATGAGGTTCCAGAAAGATACTGTATGAAATATTGCAACATATATTTTAGAAATTTTTAGTTTCAGATGTATAGCAGGCACAAGAAGAGTAGAGGCAAATTAATCTAAATGCCTTGGAAGTCATTTCATTTTGATACTTGTTTCTTTGGCATTTTGCCATTTCATAAATAAATGTATCCTATGACATTTATTTACATTTAGCCACAAGCTAGGAGAGAAAATGCATTTAACAAATATTAGGCTGAATTTTGCCTGATAATTTGGCAGGGTACACCTCACAGGACAGAGTAGCAATGAGCTATAAACAGATAGTGCATAACAAGCACCATTTATGACTCTTAGACTCTGATGCTATGCCCTACAGATCATGACGATTTCAGGAATTACTCCATTTCCTGTTCTTTATTGGTTTTCACACAAGAAACCTGAGTTGCTATTACTACCCTTTGCAAATTAATTTTACCTTAGAAATGAAGTATGAGCTCATCAGAGAGAAGACCAAAGTATTGGGGAAATAGTGTCTGTTAAACCTATTTCTTAGTATGTTTAAGTTACTAGAACAAAATGCCAGAGCTTAGATGACTGATGAGCATGAGAATTTTGTTTCTTGTACTTCTGAAAGTTGGGAAGACAAAGCTCATGATGCTGGCAGATTTGATATCTAGTGCCAACCCTGCCTGACTTATAAATGGTGATTTATTATTGAGTCCTCACATACTATAAGTAATGTAACTCTTGTGGAATCCATTTATCAATGCTTTCCCATCTGGACCTAATCCCCCAAAGGCCTTGTCTTCCAATTCTATTACATTCGGGGCTAGGTTTCAATGTATGCATTTGACAGAAGCACAAACATTTAGTATGTATCAGTTGGCCCTTTAAGTTCTGTATAGTTGAACCTGATCCCAAATGAAAGAAGAATCTTGTAGAGCTTTGGGCAGTATTTTCCAGGCCACCTGGTAAAATCCAAGAACCCACAGCATGATAAAAGATGACAAGGAAAGAAGAAAAAATATTTTTGAAAAGATCTATCATTGCTAAAGGCTGATATCATAGACCTTAAAATTCAATTTTTTCATGCTGGGAACTGGTGGCTCACAAGTATAATCCCTCTATGTAGGAGCCTGAGATCCAATGATTGTAATTTCAAGCCAGGCAGGGTAAGAAAGTCCTTGAGACACCTATATCCAATTAACTACTAAGAATAAATCTAGATGCGACTCTGTGGCTCAAGTGGCTAGCTTTGGGGAAAAAAGTCTCAGAGACAGTGATCAGGCCCCGAGTTTATGTCCCAAGACCAGAATACACACACACACACACACACACACACACACACACACCAACTTTCATATTCAGAAAACTAGAATAAATGTGACTAAAATTTGAGTAGTGATATGCTGATCCCAAGGATCAAGCCAAACCTATGTTGTCATGCTTGTATTACATGTTACTATATGCTAAACTGTCAACACTTGGAAACAGTCTTATTTCCTTTCTGTTGAGAAAGGTCTTTTCCTTCAGTACAATAAAGTTCCCATTGTCCCAGTTCTTGACTTCGTGCAATCATCTTTAGGAATATTCTATTCTGGTGTCCAATGGAGAACTACAAAAACAAAACAAAACAACTCATAAACTCATTCAAAGGCATGACCCAGAGTAAATCAGTGTAGCTTTAGATGATGGCTGTACAAAAATTAATACCTTCCAAAATTCACCACAACTTGAATAGTTTCACAATTTTTTTGGTGGGTCATGGGGCTTGAACTCTGGGCCTGGGCACTGTTTCTGAGCTCTTCAGCTCAAGGCTACCACCCTACCCCTGCAGCCAAAGCCCCACTTCCCATTTTCTTTTTTTTCATATATTTTTTATTGTAATTAATAGAAGATTTTCATTATATTTGCCAGACAGAAGGTGCATTAATTCACATACACTGATACCCTTTCTCTAGTGATTAACTGGAGATAAGAGTCTCACGTTCTTTAGTGCCTGTGCTGGTTTTGAACTGCGATCCTCAGATCTCAGCCTCCTGAATAGTTAGGATAACAGATGTGAGCCTCTGTGCCCAGCTACAATTGCTTATTATCACGATGATGATTATTTTCTATGGTGTTATTATGTACGTATACTTGTGCTGTCTGTGGTCATATGATGTGGGTCATGAATGGGTGATCACTGTGTCAGTGATTATCTAGTTTGTTATACAGATCATTTTCCCAAACTGCCATTAAAGTATAGGATCCTATTTATAAGGCATGGTAGGATCACTTTATTTTAGAATCTCAATGGCATCAACATTATATAGACCAATTTTCTGTATGAGATTTTAGTGTTTATATCCCTGAGATCCTGTAACAAGATATTTAAGTCTCTAAGTGTTCTTAGAGTGTTAGAGAGCTAAAGACACATCCTGGTCCATGTATCTTACCAGCTCCTCTTCTCACTCAAGTTACCTGCATCCTCAATCTATGGTAATTCCATTTCTATATGTCTGTGTTGAAAAATGAGGGGTTGGGTAATTATTGGCATGCACAGAGCCCCATCTTTGATTAATTTGAAGCAACCAAAGGCGCCTGGTCTGGATTCTGCAAATTGCCTTCCAGGTTCGTTCAAAGAATACATTCGATGTGCATTTATTTTGTTCCCTGTGCAGCCTTCAGTGGTACTGGAGGGTAAATATTGGCTTTGCAGAGAGTAGTCTCTAGCCTGCTGTTTTAGTATCTGCAGCCATTTAGGGTCCTGTGGTGAATGAAATGAAAAATTCTTAGAAGACTTCATTGGCCTGATTTTCTTCTCTGAAAAGGGGGCTGAGTAAAGCCCATCTCCAGGTCACAACATTGCAGTCTTTCCAGCCCGCAGTCATTTACTGAGTCAGCCTCTTCACACACCACAGCGATCTATGTAACAAAAATGGAAAAGAAGCAAGTTTGGATCATGTTTTTCAGAAATCTCATCACATCTTGATATTTAGCTATAATTGCAAGACCACCCATAGGTCCGATGTAGCAGCACGATTGATTTTCTCCCCCAAAGTTGATATACATGAGTGTTTCAAGTAACCTTTTAGACTCACAGGATATCCATCACATAACTGACGATGGATCCTTGGAAGAGAGCCAGAAAGGATTCTTCTATGGGACCTATTTGGCTTTCTTGTAATTAATAGTAATCCTCTGTAGAATGTTAGTTATTATTCCTTGCTAATCATTTCTTATTCCTTTTTAGAGTTTAGTGACAGTGACTACATAGTCACTAGCCAGATTTTCTTCTCCTTTCTGTTTACATTGGGAGGCAAGGAGTATTATATATTTCACAAATGAGCAATAAAACATTCTGTACAGGACTTAGATTTGTTTCTCATTTCCTCTTTTACTAATACAGATTCTCCTTGGTCCAGGACTTAAGAGTTTACGCTAATTATTTTTTTTTCTGGCAGCTAAAATGATCATTATCTCCCAATGTTTTTCTTTTCTCCTCCTCTTCTTCCTCTTCTTCCTCTTCTTCCTCTTCTTCCTCTTCTTCCTCCTCTTCCTCTTCCTCTTCCTCTTCTTCCTCTTCTTCTTCTTCTTCTTCTTCTTCTTCTTCTTCTTCTTCTTCTTCTTCTTCTTCTTCTTCTTCTTCTTCTTCTTCTTCCCTAATTAGCCTTTCTTTGATCTCAATGAATAGATGATCTGTTTTATATAATTTATTAACTTGATTATTTCATCCTTTCTTTTATTTCTCCCTAAGGCACATATCAGACAGAGATGATACCAGACATATAACAACAGTTTGAACAGTTTAGGAATGTTTTAATATAGCTTAGGGGCTTTTGGTTCAGAATTTTATACACACACACACACACACACACACACACAGCATACATTATCTAGTATTGGAGAGAATGAGCTGGTTTGGGGTTGTTGGTAACAAGAACCTACCTGAGATATTTCCAATTATAGCTGGCAGGAGAAACTCCCCTCTTTGAATTAATGATAAAGGAGAATGAAGTGTCCATGGAAATGCAGAGGTAAGAGGAAAAGATGACAAGAGAGGAGATCATGGCAGCATGCTAACTTTGGAATCCATTTGTCTCCAGCTCCACCCTTGCAACAGACAATTGATAAATTGTTCCTCTGAACCTATGTTAGTGGTGGGTTGGATTTCAATGCCTTGTAATAAAAAAAATTGGGAAAAATAGAGAGGCGAAGGATTTTTATCTAAAGCCTTGTGACATCAATGAAGAACTTGGCTTATATGTCGAATAACCTGAACATTCATAATCCATATATTTCTCTGAGGACTCATATTTATCCCTTTGCAGGAGCTGACTGATAAAATAATGGTTTATTTTGCATTGGACCTAATTAGGAGCAAAACTTTGGAGGACATGAAATCTTAGCTTGGGATTCATTAAGAAAAGTTACAGAATGCTCTGTCTTGGGTGCTGACAAGGCTAATATTGGCACTTGTGTCCATTTCATTGACCCTATCTTTAAAGTTAGGGATCACAATGAGAATAAGTTGGCATTAGAAAGCACTCCCTCATTTTATTTGGTAATTATAACCTTAATTCACTAAATAGAATCAATTTGCAGGTGAAAATTCACAGTTAACTTGGCAACAGAAGCAGGAAAAAAGCACCTATATGTATACTTTATTTTTGTCATTTTTTTCACACGATTGCATTTATTTCTGTGTTTCTTCTTTGTTACATCACTTACATATGCCTTTAAAATGTTTGCTTTGTAACTTTCTTGTTCCTTTTCATTTGTCCAGTGATATAATGGCCTTCAGAGTACATGTTTATCTCATAGTAATTTGATTTCTCTAAGAATAATTATCAACTTCAAAAAAGGATCAGATAATTTCCTATTATGTGACTTTGTTTTCTTGCCAACCTGTCTGAGTTGGTCCACAAACCTGCTCATAGTTCCTTCCTGAGTCAGCATTCTGCAATAAGCTGATGTCTGCTTCTGAGGCTGAGATTAGCCATCTTCCACCTATAATTTGTGCAGGGAAAAGCAAACAAAAGTTGAAAGAGAACCAGGAAATAGAGAGAAAGCATGGCTAGGTCTCTTAGTGACCATTTCCTATTTCAAATGTTTCAGGAGTCTAGTTGTCTGTGAGTCAGCAGGTTACTTATAATCTTCTTAATAGCTTTTCCTCTCTTTATGAAGCCAGCTCAAATCACTTGCATTCTATTACCATTATGAAAACTGAAGGCAAGCAACATTATGAACTATTGAAGATCCTCCAACACAGTCCTTTGGGAACATAAATTTCCTTTTTAGGATCTACTTCGTTTCTTCCACAAAATCATATTAGTATTCTCTTCTCTTAGAACCTTGTAGGTCATAGACTGTGTGCCTTGAGATTCTTGGCCAGTTTTGTTACATTTTCTTATTTTGAATTCATTTTGCCCCAGGTTCCAGTGATTGATGATATTCTGACAAGCATTCTTGTTAACATTCCTCTGTTTTGGTTTCTTGTGATGCCTTTGGCCTTCACTTTAGATCCACTTAGTTCACACTCTTTTGGTCTATAATAGGCCTATTGATCTCATTTGTGTTGGTGCCTCTCTCTATCAATCCCTCTGCATCATTTCTCCATTCTACTATTCTTCCTCTCTAGGTTGTAGCAAAGCAGTACCTGCTGATACCTGCTGCTGTCTACTTCGTTCTTCAAAAACAATCTTTATCTTAACTATGTTCTCATGTTAGCTCATACTCCCTAGAGTTCTCATCTTCCTTTTAGTCCACTGCCCTCTTTGAATATGAAGCTTCTCTTTATGTTCCTCTTACTGCTCCTGAAGTCTTATTACACTATCTTCTAATTGGCCCATGGGCCAATACATTGGGCTGAGAAGATGGAATGCCAGCTCATTCAGGTGCTCCCATCAGCTCTTGGGAAATCTGTATGAGTGTGACCTTTGTAGGTACACTGAAAGGGAGAAGAGCATTTGGGTATGTGATTCTCCAGAGAAGCAGAAATAACAGAAGCAATGCCTATGTGTATGTGTCAATGTAGACATTTATGTGCATTTTTACATATTAGTTTCTCCATAACCTTGGTTACATATTATATGTACACGACTGTGTGTATGTATTGTATCCCTTTTCTCCAGAAGGGCACAATGTGTCTTATATAATGTGTCTTTATATGGTACTTCCTTGACAGAAGAGTGATGGAAACTGCTGTATGCATTTCATCAATTAAAATCGAAACCACACAGTGCATTGCTCTATTCTTACAAAAAATACACTGGATTACCTTCATTCAGGATTTTCTCATTGCTTATCATTCTCCTACCAAATGACTCAGCTCCTTGTCTTACCTCCTTTCCTTCCTCTGCCACCTATTTGTATCTATCATATGAATACTAATCTAGCTAATTCTTGGTTTTCCTTTCTTAGAAACTGTGTCTCCTTATGTAGCTCATTCTGGCCTTGAACTCACAACTCTCCTGCTTCAGTTCCAATGTGCTGAGATTACAAGTTTGGGCACTGCAAACCAATCTATGTATTCTTTTTTTTTTTTTACAATGTATCCTTCTAAATCTTCACTTTTCTCTATCCAAAGATAATTTACTCTGTGAAGCACATAAAATGATAATGCATTCATGCTTCTTTATGCAACTAATCACTCATTTAACTTTAATGAGTGTCTACTTCACATCTGTTGCAAAAGCAAGAGATGCATCATGACAGTGTTTTAAGTGATAGCATTGGGATCTTGTTCTATGATTTTTTTTTAACCCAGCATGGGTAGGAATTGGCGGTTTCTGGACTCCTCAGTTGTTTTTTGTTTTTGTTTTTGTTCTTGCCAGTCATAGGGCTTGAGTTCAGGGACTGAGCACTGTCCTTGGACTTTCTCAAGACTAGAGCTCTATCACTTGAGCCTCAGCCCCACTTCTGGCTTTTTTTCTATGTTTTAAAAAGTTAATGTCAGGAGTTTGGCCTAGTTGTAGAGAGCTTGCCTAGCATGCACAAAGACCCAGGTTCAAATCCTCAGTACCACATACATAGAAAAAAGTCAGAAGTCGTGCTGTGGCGCAAGTGGTAGAGCTTTAGTCCAAGAACCATGCTCAGGCCCTGAGTTCAAGCCCCAGGACTGGCAAAAAAAAAAGTTAAAGTCCCCTTTATATACAGATAAGAGAGAGGGCCCCTCTTAAAAAATATAAAAAAAGATGAGCAGTTGGGATTTAACTAAATAGGAAGTGACTATTGTAGAAATGATGGCATTAATACTGAATCTTAGGGCATGACAAGCCTCAAGCAGGCAGTTCCATGTGCTGTGTATCACAGAAGGGAGGTGTCTCCTCAAGCATGGGAAAGAGTCAATCTCCATGGGGATTTCACTGCAAGAACTCACTATATCCAAAATTAAACTCTCAACTTTCTTTCTGGCTTTTGTTTTTTCTCTTACATTCCCTCTAGAGATATTCAGCCCTAAACTTGGACAATATCCTTATAACTCCTCTTGATGACAAAAAAAAGTCGTAGTCAGTTGCCAATTCTGTTACTGTGTATTTCTTGTCTTGAACATGTTTGCCTGACTAACTCACACTAATGCTTTTTTTTGTTTTGTTTTGATCTGCTGTGGGGCTTGAACTCAGAGCTTGGGAGCTATCCTTGAGCCTCTTCATGCTCAAGGCTACTGGTCTACCCCTTGGGCTACAGTGTTACTTCCAGTTATTGAATGATTAATTGAATAAGAGTATCACAGAGACTTGTCTGCCCAGGCTGTCTTTGAACTGTGATCCTCAGATCTCAGCCTCTTGAATAGCTAGGATTATGGGCATGAGCCACTGTGCCCAACTCATACTCATTCTTAAATTCTCAACTTGAACATCATTAATCCAGGAAATCTTATAGGATAATTTATATCCAATTTAGATGTTCTTTTTGCAGATATCCAAGTATATACCAGCAAAATATTTATGATTATCTATTGTAATTAGCTGTTGTGGAATAATTACCTAACTGACATAATAGTTTTTGAAAAGTCAGATGTGATGGTATCTACCTGCAGCCTCAGCACTTGGGAGGTAGAGAAAGGAAGATCAAGAGTTATAGACTGGCCTAGGCTACAAAGTGACATTGATAACAATCCAAGTTCCATAGATTCTATTGCAACAATAAAGCTCAGAAACTTACTGGCTACAACCCACCTTTGTGTGGCTTCTTCCTCTTGCATTGGAGTATGGAGATCTTCCTGTTTTAGTCACCCAAGACACATATGTCCCTGTTAGTATCTAAGTATCTTTCTTTCTTCAGCCTTTCTGTACCTTTTGTCTTAGGTGGCTAGTTTTCATATCTGGTACTAGGAATTTCCTAAAAAATATTTTTACCACAGAAATATTTTCTTTTGTCTATCTAAAATTGTGTGATTATTTTCAGACCCCATAACTCTTATGTAGTTTCTGTCTTTAATCTCAACTTTACCTTGGGCCCTTAATTGAAAAGGATCTGTTGACTGTTGCCCTTTGCTTCCTTTCAGTTTTCCATTCCCAAGTTCAGATTTCAAGTTTGTCACCCACTTAATGGAGACTTCCAGTCCATTACAATGCCTTTGAAAACAGTC
The DNA here is from genome assembly GCF_031878675.1 of Megascapheus bottae. NCBI lineage: Eukaryota > Metazoa > Chordata > Mammalia > Rodentia > Geomyidae > Megascapheus > Megascapheus bottae. The sequence goes on along the minus strand of NC_143523.1, from coordinate 29,525,074 downwards.
ACAATACCTCCTATAACAACTGTTTGTTTCCTGGAGAGAGAAAATTGTTGTTTTTTTGTTTTTTGTTTTTTATTTTTTTCTCTTTTCATATATTTTTATTGTAATTAATAGAAGGGTTACATTATATTCACCAGATAGAAGGTGCATTACTTCAAAAACTACAGTCTTATTGTTTAGACAGTTGCACAAAGGAGTTGACATTCAACAAAACATTAAATTGGAAATGAAGATACTGCCTCTTAATGTCACCTCTTTCATCATTCTCCCCCGCCCTGGCCCATCCCAGCCCTTTCCCTTCAGTTTTTTTTTTAAAGAATTTATTAATGTTGATTTTTACATCATATTTTAAATGACAAGTTTAACAAACAAGTGTTCAAGGAGGGAATCTCTATTTACAATCACTGGGACTTAGTACTTAGAACTTAATCAAAATTAGGCTAAGGGTTTGTATGTCATAGAAACATATCAGTTTATGAAATAAAACATTATGATTATACAGTCATAGGTTTTTTTGTTTATATAGTTATGTTTGTATTTCCATTACCATGTCCATTGCTTTGGGTATGCAGTTATTGAGTCCTCTCTCTTGTACACTTTGGATTTAATAACCGCATATTAAGGATACCATGCGCCTTTTGTTCCTTAGGTCTTGACTTGTCTCACTCAACATGATTCGCTCTAGGTTCATCCATTTCGCTGTGAATGCCATAATTTTATCTTGTCTGTTGGCTATGCAGAATTCCATTGTGTATATATACCACATTTTCTGTATCCATTCATCTGCAGTAGGGCATCTGGATTGTTTCCATTGCCTGGCTATTGTGAATAGTGCAGAGATGAACATAGCTGAGCAGGTGTCCTTGTAATATCTTGGGTCATGATGTTTAGGATAGATGCCCAGAAGTGGTATGGCGGGATCACAGGGAAGGTCTATTTTCAGTTCTTTAAGAATCCTCCACACTGCTTTCCAGAGTGGCTGAACTAGTCTACATTCCCACCAGCAGTGTAGTAGGGTTCCTTTTTCTCCACAATCCCACCAATAACTGTCGTTGTCTGAGTTCAAAATCTTGGCCATTCTTGTTGGGGTAAGGTGGTATCTTAGAGTTGTTTTTATTTGCATTTCTTGTATGACCATGGATGATGAACATTTTCTCATATGTTTTTCTGCCATTTTAATCTCTTCTTCTGATAAGTCTCTCTTTAGTTACCTTGCCCATTTAGTGAATGGTTTATTAGGCTTTGGGGGGATTCGTTTCTTGAGTTCCCTGTAGATACTAGATATTAAGCATTTGTCAGATGTATTGTTGGTGAATATCTTTTCCCATTTGGTTGGCTGTGTCTCTACTTTTGCAACTATGTTTTTATCTGTACAGAAACTTCTTATTTTTAGGTAGTCCCATTTATCGAGTCTCTCTCCAATCTGTTCTGACCCTGGGATTCTGTTCAGGAATCTGTTATCTGTGCGTATGAGTTCCAGTGTCTCTCCTACTTTATCATGTAGCAGTTTCACGGTTTCTGGTCTGACGTTGAGGTCTTTGATCCACTTTGAGTTAATGTTTGTGCATGGCGACAGACTAGGGTCAATTTTTGGTTTTCTGCATGTGGCTGCCCAGTTTTGCCAGCACCAATAATTTAATAGCCTGTGTTTGTTCCACTGTATATCTTTGGCTCCTTTGTCAAATACAAGTTGCCTATAGATATGTGGTTCTATTTCTGGGTCTTCTATTCTGTTCCACTGATCTTCTTGTCTGTTTTTGTGCCAATACCAAGCAGTTTTTGTTATTATGACTATAGTACAGTTTGAAGTCTGGTATTGTAATACCACCAGCATTGCTCTTTTTGCCTAGAATTGTTTTGGCTATTCTAGGTCTTTTCTTGTTTCATATGACTCTTTGGAGTATATCTTCTATTTCCGTAAAGAATGTCTTTGGGATTTTGATGGGGATTGAATTGAATTTGTATATCAATTTTGGCAGTATAATCATTTTCACTATGTTGGTTCTCCCTAGCCATGAGCATGAGATGTCTTTCCATTTCCTAGTATCCTCTTTAATTTCTTTCATTAGGCTTTTATAGTGTTCATTGAATAATTCCTTTACATCTTTGGTTAAGTATATTCCTAAGTATTTTATTCTATTGGGGGCTATTGCGAATGGGGTCACTTTCTTGATTTGGCCTTCTGTTTGTGTATTGTTGGTGTACAAGAAGGCTACTGACTTCTGAAGTTTAATTTTGTATCCTGCCACTTTGCTAAAGTAGTTTATTAATTCTAGAAGTTTGGGAATGGGTCACTCAAGTAGAGGATCATGTCATCTGCGAACAGGGATAGTTTAATTTCTTCTTTCCCTATGTGGATCCCTTTGATGTCCTTTTCTTGCCCTATTGTTCTGGCTAAGGGTTCCAGCACTATATTGAAGAGAACAGGAGAGAGTGGGCATCCCTGTCTAGTTCCTGATTTTAAGGTGAATTTTACCATTTAGTATAATACTGGCTGTAGTTTTTTCATATATGGCTTTCACTCTTTTGAGGAATGTACCTCTTATTCCTATTTTTTCTATTGCTTTCAACATGAATGGATGTTGTATTTTGTCAAATGCCTTCTCCGCATCCAGAGAAATTATCATATGATTGTTATCCTTAGCTCTATTGATGTGATGTATTACATTGCTTGATTTGCGAATGTTAAACCAGCCTTGCATCTGTGGGATGAAGCCTACTTGATCATAGTGTATGATTTTTTAAATTTGTTTCTGGATTCTGTTGGCCAATATTTTATTGAGGAGTTTTGCATCTGTGTTCATTAGAGAGATAGGTCTGTAATTTTCTTTTTTTGTTGGGTCTTTCCCTGGTTTGGGGATGAGGGTAATATTAGCTTCATAAAATGAGTTTGGTATTGCTCCTTTTGTTTCTATTTCTCAGAAAAGTTTCAAGAGTATAGATGTTATTTCATCTTTAAATGTCTTGTAGAGTTCCACAGTGTATCCATCTGGACCTGGGCTCTTTTTGGTTGGTATTTCCCTGATTGCTTCCACAATTTCATTGTAAGAGATTGGTTTGTTCAATTTGTTTACCTCATCGTTGTTCAGTGTGGATAGCCTATATTTGTTTAAGAAATCATCCATTTCTACTAGAATTTCTTGTTTCTTTGAATATAGGTCCTGGTAGTACCTATTCAATATGGACTGAATTTCTTGGGAATCAGTTGTAATTGTTTCCGTGGGGTCTCTAATCTTGTTTATTTGAGTCTCCCCTTTCCTTTTTCTGATCAATCTTGCCAGGGGTCTGTCTATTTTGTTGACTCTTTCAAAGAACCAACTTTTTGATTTATCAATTTTTTGTATAGTAGATCTTATCTCAATCTCTGATATTTCTGATTTTATTTTTGTTATTTCTGTCCTTCTAGTTGTTTTAGAGTTAACTTTTTCTTGCTCCTCTAGGTGTTTCAGTTTTTTCTTAAGGTTATTTACATGCTCTTCTTCTGTCTTTTCAATATGGGCTCCTAGTGCAATAAATTTGCCTCTTAGAACTGCCTTTGCTGTGTCCCATAACTTCCTTTGTGATGTTTCTTGATTGTCATGACATTCACGGAAGTTTTTAATTTCATTTCTGATCTGATCTGTTACCCAGGAGTTATTCAGAAGTGTGCTGTTCAGTTTCAAAGTGATTGAATGTTTTTTGACTTTGACTGCATTGTTTAAAATTAGTCTGACTCCACTGTGGTCTGATAGAATGCATGGGATTGTATCAGACCTCTTGTATCTGCTTAAGTTTTCTGTATGAACTATTATATGATCTATTTTGGAGTGTGTTCCATGTGCTGCTGAGAAAAATGTAAAAAGTTTCACTATTGGGTGGAAGACTCTGTGTATATCTGTTAAGCCCAGCTGAGCTATGGTGTCGTTTAAGTCGATGGTATCTTTGGTTAACTTTTGTTGAGTTGATCTGTCATTTGTTGAGAGTGGTGTATTGAGGTCTCCCACTATGATTGTGTTTGAGTCTATCTTGTTCTGTAATTCTAAGAGAGTTTGTTTGACGAATTTGGGTGCTCCCGTGTTGGGGGAGTAAATGTTTATAACTGTAACATTATGAACATGGATTGTACCTTTTACTAATATGTAATGGCCATCTCTATCTTTATGTACTGATTTTACTGAGAAGTTAATTTTATCGGAGATTAAGATTGCTACTCCTGCTTTTTTGCTTGGTGGAAAATTCGTTTCCATCCATTCACTTGGAATTTGTTTCTGTCTTTGGCGGTGAGGTGGGTCTCTTGGAGGTAACATATGGATTGGTGGTGTTTCTTAATCCAGTCTGCTGCTCTGTGTCTTTTGATTGGATTGTTCAGCCCGTTCACATTTAGGGAAATTATAAGAGAAGTGGTCAGTGTCCATTGTCATTATTTATTTTTACTTCTAAGTTTCTTTCTCTCTCTTTCCCCCCCTTTTATGTTTAGTGAATTATAGATATTCGCTTCTTGATGGGGGTTCTTGATGTTCTACAATTTGTTCTCGATTAATTAACATTTTTTGTAACGCTGGTTTAGTGTGCATGTATTCATAAAGCTTCTCTTTGGAGTGAAATATTCTTGTTTCTCCCTCAAATGTAAATGATAGCTTTGCTGGATATATCAGTCTGGGTTGGTAGTTGTTGGTCTTCAGGACATCAATGATGTTTTTCCAAGCTTTTCTTGCATTTAGAGTTTGCATGGAGAGATCTGCTGTGATTTGAATTTTTTTTCCCATTGTAGTATAGCTCTTTCTTTGTTTTTGCAGCATTTAAGATCAATTCTTGATATTTGGGTCTAGTGTCTTTACTATGATATGTCTAGATGAGTTCCTTCTAGGATCTTGCCTGTTTGGAGTCCTGGAACCTTCAATAATGTGAGTATTTTCCCTTTTGAGGTTGGGAAAGTTCTCTGCCATGATTTTGGTGAATAAGGGTTGCATTCCTTTGTCCTGAAATTCTGCGCCCTGCTCAATCCCTGTTATACGAAGATTAGACTTCTTTGCTGCATCTTCCAGTTCCTGGAGTTCTCTCTGGTGGATTCTGACTTATTTTTCCAAGGTGGCGATTCTCTGTTCCAGTTCTTGTGTTTTATCTTCCAATCCTGATGTTCTATTCTCCATCTCCATCAATCTGCTGCTTAATGCCTCCATTTTTGCTTGAAGTGTGGACACTGAGCTGATCATGTCTGCTGAGAGGGTATTGAACTTTTCTTCCACTTCTCTTTTGAATTCGAAGAGTTCCTTGGAAATTTCTTGCTTTTGTTTTTGGAATTCAGCCTTCATTTCCAAAATCAGCTCCTTGATTTGTGTCATATTTCATGTCTTTTCAGGGTTCATTTCTTGGGATGGTGACATCTCTCTAGTCCCTTTGCTCTTGTTTCCCTTTGGGCTTTGTGTGGGACTTTGATGATTTATGTATGTCTTAATTCATCTTTGTGCTGACTAGGTCAGAGTTTGCAGTGTTTGCAGGTGTTCAGCCTGTTCTCAGAGGCTATGTGCCACTGTATGACTAGCTCTCAGCGTGGGATGGGTCTGCACGCTTCAGTCTCAGTGGGCTGGGCGGATGGTTGGTTTTCCTGCGCTGCTTCCAGGGTGGCCCCCGGCCAAGGGTCTGGAGTTTGGGAGTTTCCAGGGACTCTCAGGTAGGCCCGCTGGCGTCCTCTCTGTTCTCAGGGGCGGGGCCCAGCTGAGGACATGGGCTCCAAGGGCGGAGCCCTGCCTTTCTGGTTCTCAGAAGGTGAGCTCAGCTACTGGTCAGCCCTTCAGTTCCCTGCTGTGTTTCCACCCTTTGGCCAGTAGTCTTTAACTGTGGGGGGGCCTCTCGGTGCTGTCTTGCTCAGGATTCCCAGCTGGAGGGTGCCCGGCTCAAGATCTGAGTGGGACAGATGCTGGTTCCCAGACTCCCACAGACCCCACCCGCTGTTGTAAGGCAAGGTCTCAGCACCCCCTACTCTCCAGACCCAGTGGCCTGGGAGAGGAACCTGTAGGGCATGTGAGCTGGGACACCCACGCCCCCTTTGGTGGGGTGCTGGGTTTTTGCCCCCGCCGGCCTGTCAGTCTCCGGACAAAGGCCTGGGAGAGGATCCTGTTGGGCGGGTGCTAGTAGGGACAGCTCCGCCCCCTTTGGTGGGGTGCTGGGTCTTAGTGCCACCTGCCTGTCAGTCTCCAGTCAATGGCCTGGGGGAGGGGGCTGTTGGGGGAAGGGACAGGATTCTAAATTCCTTGTCCCCCTGCTCCTGCCGGTCTTTCTCAGGTGGGGTGGAGGGGTCTGAGTTAAGTTCTATTGCTTGGTACCACCTCTGCTTTCCCAATGGGTTTGGGGACCCGCTGGGCTACTCACTCCTCTGCGTTCGTCTGTGGGTGCAGCACGGTGTTGGAGAATCATTCACTCCCCTCGGATCTCCGCTACCGCCTGTGGTCCGCGTCTGGGTTCTGCTACTTGCTGTTCTGGTTCCTCATCTGGGTTCCGCTGCTTCTGCGGCTCGCTGGCCCGGTCCTATGCTGGTTTCTGCAGCGGTCTGGGCTGCCCAGCCTGGCGCCCTCTGCCGCCGCTTTTCCCGGCTCTGAGCCAGCAGCTAGGGATGGGGGAGGGGTCCTCACATTCTGAATTCTTTGAGAAAGTTGGATGTAATCTTTATCTGGATTTCTTTTCCAGTTTGAGTCTTTCTCTGTTGCTTCTTGAGTTTGTTGTTGTGGATTTCTTAAGGTAGTTGGCTCGTGGGACTCCCTGGTTCTCTCTTTTTGTGGGAGAGAGTTAGGCAGCGTCCCTATTGTCTCAGCACCATCTTCCGCCTCCCCCGAGAAAATTGTTTTTAAACTTAAAAATATGGTCTCTTATTGGTTCATTCTTTTCTTTTGATCCTCTCTTCAAAATCTGTTTTTTTTTTCTGATGCTCTGTGGTTCATAATGAATGAAATATTTCCAGGGGTTTGAATTACAGCACTAGGTCTCTTGAATCCCTCCCAGTAGAATCAATAATCAGCATTCCTACAATATAATGTCTTGTCCAAAATTACTTCATATCAATTTTTGTTAAGATCATGATTTTGTTTAAATAATGATGCCCTTCACCTACCTTTCTCTATCTGAATTGTTCCTTTCCTTTTTCCTTCCTTCTTATGCAACTGGCAGAAAAGTAAAGAAGATAGTTATGTTGCTTCATTTTCATTCATATTTTCTAACAAATACCTCTACTTTCCTCTATCTTACTTCTACTATTCCACCTTTCTGGATTTTTCTTGCAGATTGTTTGTTTACTTGTTGGTTTTTGTGTCCTGAGGTCTTCTGAAATCTCTTCAACAGTTATTTTACAAGATGCACATTTTCACTTCAGAAGATGACAATTTGACTTGATTCACTGAGTTTGATTAGTGTATAAGGGGAAAAACAACCATCTTTCTACATAACTCTCATAAAGCCGTTTCCATCTATCAGGGTTGGCTTAACCAGCTATAATGAATAAAATGGCATCATTTCAATTACTGATATGTGGCCATTGTAAAGCCTTGTTAGGAAGTATTTATATTGAGAACATTATCACCTCTGACTTAGAAGGCAGCTTCAACAAGAGAGAGGAAAAAAACCCCTAAATTGGTTCTGGTCTCTCTTGTCACTGTTGGATGACAGATGTCATAGATACAACACTTGCACATCTGAGTACAATTTCTCCTTTCACAATCACATAGAAATGATGGTGATATAAATCTTCACCTACTGCCTCTTTCTCCTGTGGGCATTACAAAAAGAATCAAGATGAAAAGAGAGCATGGAAATCTTGGGTTTTCTTTGTGCTGACAGTGTTCCCCTGAGGCTTAAGACACCTAGTTTTCCAGGTTGCTGAGGTCTATGCCTATGAAGACACCATAGAGCCCTTCTCAGCTATATTTCCCTCTTGGAAACCACACTGAAACCTTAGGTCTCTTTTTCTGCTTTGATGTTTCTTTGTAATAAGAGAAGCAGGCTAAGGTAAAGGTTAGAGGATAACTACAAGCTACAGGGAGGACTACCAGCAAGCCCCTGGCTAACTATCAGTGCCTTTAGAATGAAGATGTAGCTATATGAGGCTGCCTATATTCTCATGGTGGGATGTTTTCTTTTATGTGTTGTTTTGTTCTGATCTGTTCTATTTCATTCTGAGACAGGGTCTCACTCTGCAGCCCAAGCTAATCTTGAATTAATTATCTTTCTGCCTCGGCCCCCCAAGCTCTGGAACTATAGTCTGTATTGCTACATTTGGTAACTGATTTTTCTTTATAATCACTTGGGTAGGTAGAAAAATCATTGTTAAGTCATTTAAAAAATGAAGAAATGGAAGAAAAGTATGAGTATATGTTTGTCCAGAGTCCATAAAACATATCAGAGGCAACAAGCCTGTCTTCTTGCTGCTGGTGAGTTGTCTTTCTCAGACCCTTATTATTAAGGCACAAGTCACATTATTCTGTATGAAAGAAGATGCTACATTTAAAATATTCCAAGAATGTACTTTTTTCTTCAGCCACTGAGCTGATGTATTTATCTAATCTGTACACACAGAGTTATGCCTCCATTGTGTTTTGTTACAATCACATTCCAGGGCTTTGTGATTGATATTATGCAATGTCATCTTGCCAGTCTGGGCTCTGCCAATTTTTTTGAGGGCAGCTTTATTATGCAAATGCATCTGATAATAGATTATTCATTTCAGTCATACACAAATATTTATTATTTTATGCTTGGCCCTACTGTGACTTGGACAAGCTCATTTATGGTTCATCTTATAGCTAATAAGAAGAGATAGGAGAAGACACAATTCTGAAGCAGGTCAACAGCTCAGACGAGCATGTAGACACTTCACTGAAAGTTCCATTTGATGCACGGCCAGTTATTTCTAGGGAAAACACCAGCTGCTGTTGCCTATCTGCTATTCCCAGACTTAGAGGCCATTTTGTAGGGCTGGAGGAGACATGACACGGAAACAAAGATAGAATATTACTCCAAAATACAGTTTGGAGGTGGATGGAAAAGAATCCTATTTAGTTACTTCCATTGACTCCTAAACTGTGATATTTTCCTATTTGTGCTACCTCTAGCTTTATAGATAATGAAAAGAAGCCTAGAGGGGGGATCAGTAGTCACAAGTGGAATGAAATAGCTAAGCTCTGTTGTCCTCAGAAGAAATTAAATGAAAAGAATGCTATTGATCAGAATGAGCAAGGCCAGCTATCCTTAACATTTTCCATTTTCCCATATGTGTTATAATCTTATTGCTACTGGGAGTTTGCATTTTTGAATACCACTTTACTTTGGAGTTATAACATCATTATTCATTTAAATATTTCTTCTCACAAGAGCTCTTCTCTTAAGAATGAAGTTGTATCACTTGCAGGGAAATGAATGACACTGGAGATCATTGTGTTTAGCAAGATAAGCCAGGCTCATGAAGACAAATATCATATGTTTCCAGGCACATGCAGAAGCTAGACATAGTAATGATGACAATGATGATGATAATAGATGGTTATAAAACAAGTGCTTGGGGAGACAGTGGAAGTGGGAAAGGAGAAAGAGAAGGATGCTGGGATATGAATATGGCCAAAATGTGGGAAATACATATAGGACAATAGTATAATGAAACCCACTAAAACCTATTAAGTGGGAAAAGGAGAAAAAGAGGTTAAAAAAGAATAATGAATGATATATGAAGAAATAATGAAAAATGTAAACAAGGTGAATGGATCAAAATACTTTATATGCATATGTGTAGATAACACAATGAAACTCCTCTGTATAATTAATTTATGCTGATAATGTTTAAGAAAGAACTATAATCACTTTTCATCCAATCTTACCCTTACAGTATATTAGATATTTCTGTTGTGTCCTTTAATTTTTTCAGCTACATTATTTAAATACAACTTACTTTATTTTGTGGAGTTTAATTTATGACTTCCTCTCTATGAGGTTAAATATAATGTCTATGCTTGTTATTATTACCTAGCCAGCTTATTTAACTTTATGGTAGTATCTAATTTTCTCGGATTGTAGAGAACACCATATTTCTGAGTGTCCTATTGATCTATGTCATATTGACGCTGTGATTACTATGGACTATGATGGCTTCCCAAACTCCATCTTTCTCCAGCTAACTTTTTCAGTTCCTCTCCCATGCATGTCCAATCATGATTCTCCTCTAGGATTACCATGGGGAAAAAAGGCATCTTCCAAAAAGAAATGTACTCATTACCTGACTTACATAACAATAACTCTTTCCTTATCACCTTTATAATAGCAATAGAAATAATTTTTTTTAAATCTATAACTTCAGGCAGTCCAGTAGAATAGGGACTCAGAGTTTTAGGATTCTGACTATTTTTTCTCTCTCTTTGCTTCTGTGTCCTCTCCCAGCGTTCTTAACAGTACAGTTGGAAGGCTAGCAAAACATATTTCCATTGATTTCTTTGTTTCTATTTCTTTTTTTTATTTACATTATGGTAAGCGGTACATGGTTGCAACTTTTATGTGCTTCTTTTTGTGAATCATCTACATGTAGTTGTGCAAAGGAGTTACCATTCAACATGTGAGTTTATAAGTATAATGTTTCTTGATCTATGTCACCTCTTTTTATCATTTTCCCTTTCCTTTCAACTACACCCTTTCCCCTAATTTCTGAGTTATATTTGGCAAATTTAGTGATTTAAGTATATATATTCTTTAGGAAGGATCAACTGAATTCACAAAGAAAGACAGCTATTTCTGCATTTTTCATGTGAAAATGAAACTTCTGGTTCTGAATACCAAGTCCTTATAAATATTGAAATTCTTACTTGCCTAAATTTGAGTGCTTATGTTTTGTCGATATTTTGTTATATTGGTATCAAAGTAACAGAAAGTACACGAATCTAATAGAATATCATCCAGCTGAGATTTAAAGGAAACTCTAATGACAAAAGCCCCAGTCTCACCAAATGATGCCCCGTAGTCTTCTATTCCCAGAAGTCTTTTATTATAGCTTTATTGTACCGATAGGAGGTTGGTAGGACATTCAAACAAAAGGAAGTCTTAATTCTGCTTCAGGCTTATCCAAGGAAGCCAATGGCTGTGACCAAGCAATAGTTCTGGCAAAGAATTAATATCAAAATTGAGAAAAAGGAAATTCCAGGTACAGAAAAGCAGGTGGTTTTTGTAAGGCCACAGAGGTGGTGCAAATGAAGTCTGGATTTGAATCCAGTTTTTCACTTCTTTCTAGCATAGAAGACCTTAGAGAGAAGTCTGTTGGGATGAAAACAACTCAGACAAGCATTGGTTCACTGTCAGAAAAACCTTCACTGCTAGTCAAATTTTCACATTAAGAAAAGTCTAGCTATTAACATTTGGAATTTATTGTGGTCCTATTTATCAAATCCTAGCCACAAAGGGATAGAAAAATAGTGTTTCAGAACAATTTGCATTTTCCCTGTTTTAAATACATCATAGGCCCAATGACATTTTAAGAGTTTCAAGTCTGGAATATCTGTCATGATATACATCATTTCAGTGGAGGCCACTGTCGCAGTGATGACTCAGAGCAAACAACTCAAAGAGAGTCAGACAAAAGTTTCCTTCTAGCTTGGACCTTTCATCCAAATGAAATAAACTCATCAAAGCTGCAAACACAGAGAGACATGTTCCTGTGTCCACACCAGTAATATATTCATGAGAAAAGGCCATCAAGCCAAAAGCAGAGATCCCAAAGATTTGTTCTTCACCTACTACTAAGAAGAAAGATAGTCCCAGGAATGACCAGTGATCCTCCATGCTCCTCACTGCTCCTCTGTGCTTCTCAGTGCTCCTTGTCTCTGATTTTTTTTTTCATTTGTAAAATGACTTGGATTTCACGGACTTTGCTGTCCTTTTAATTCTGCTAATTGCTGATTTGGAATCTTCTCATTCCCATGTGGACACTCACTGGCTTGTTACTTACTGATTGTGGAACACCCTGACACCAAGGAACAGCACAGAGTAAGGCAGCTCCTGGCTCATCTCCCATGTGACTGTGGGAAGGAGAAGGAATGGTGATCTCACAGGTAGTAATATCTGGATCTGCATCAAGATACTTATGCACACTTGATAGAATCACTAGGTCCTTATTTATCTATGCCATGCCGGAAAGCCTTTTCTTCAGTGGCCAAGGGAAGCACACTAGCAAGTATCTCATCAACACATTCTTGGATTCACACTTAATTCCCCACTATGTAATTCTATGCCCCAGTTCATTCTCACTCCGTCCCCTACTCCAAGGTGGAATGGAGATGTGAGGAAAGCACATAGCTGGTTTTTATCTGTGGCAGATAGGTGATAGGAAAAACACTAGTCTCAAATGGCTCTGGAACTGGATGATAGAAGAGAATTTTCCTTTAAGTTAAGCACTCATGATCAATACTTCCAAATAAGACCAAAGACCTGTTGGGTCAGGCTAAAATAGCTCCTTAATGGAGGATTTTATGTATTGGTACATAATTTTTTATTTTTTCTCTTTTTAATATTTTTTTAGGGTGAGTTTCAGTTGCATTTATCAGGTAGTGAGTACATTACTTCTTGAACATTGTTACCCCTTCCCATGTTTTCCTCCTACTTTCCCTCCCCAACTCAATTTTTTTCTAAGAGTCCAATTTTCTTAGAGATGGGAATTAGGGAATTTAGGGAGACTATGTGGAGGGATTATGCACCCACAATTTCAAAAGTTAAATATATATATATATATATATATATATATATATATATATATATATATATATATATAGAGAGAGAGAGAGAGAGAGAGAGAGAGAGAGAGAGAGAGAGAGCTTGAATTCAGAGCCTGACTGTTCTTCCTTCAGGACTGGTGCTCTATCACTTGAGCCATAGATCCATGTCCAGCTTTTTGGTGATTGATTAGAGATAAAAGTCTGCCAGACTTTCTTGCCTGGTCTGGCTTCAAACCATAATCCTCAGATTTCAGCTTACTGAGTAGCTAAGATTGCAGGCATGAGCCACTGGTACCCAGCTTTGTTCATTCATTCATTCATTCATTCATTTATTTTGAGGCAGGATCTTGTGTAGTTTAGGATGAGCTTAAACTTTCATACCTTCATACTTTCATGTACTGGGATTTCAGGCATGTTCCATTATACCCTGCTTCAAGTACTTTAAAGATTTAAATTATTCCATCTGGTATATACTCTTTTATCCTAATCCTTTTATAACCTAATTAAATTCCAGTTAAACCCACATAACTCTTGTCAATGCACAATTCGAGTTACTGATTCAAAATAACTTCTTTATAACTACTGAGCTTGCAAGTGGCTCCCTAAAAATCATCACCTGGGAAGTTTGCCAGGTTTTCTGTCAGGGAAAGGTCTTTGTTCACAGGATTGGTCAGGATTACTGAGACAGGGAGTTCTAGGAATTCTTGAAATGCTTGCAGTGAGTGGCCTTAAGATCAGATGCAGTGAGTCAGAATGTGTGTGTGTGTGTGTGTGTGTGTGTGTGTGTGTGTGTGTAAATTTACCAAGTTATCTGTTTTAACCATTGAATTCAACAGCTTTCACAAAATTCAATTATCTCTATATTCCATGTCCAGGATTGCTTTGTAATTCCAAAGAGTCTTCCTGGCTCCTACTAAGTAATACCTCTCCTTTCTGTTTCTTTATATTCTTGGTGCCTATTTCTTTTGATTTGTTTGTTTCTGGGAGGCTTATTACTATAGATATCTAAACTGGAATTGCATAATAATCTTTCTGTTTGGTTTCCTTCTTTGAATTCTTCTGTGCTCTATTCAGATATTGGGTTCCTTATTCACTAATGTTTCAAGGTTCATCCATGTTGTAGCATGTGTCCAAATTTTATTGGTTTTTATGACTGACTGATTTTGCATCTTCTCATGTACTACCTTTTGTTGAGTCAGTCACTTACTACATAGATACTTTAGTCCCTTTCTTTAGTTATTTGTAAATAAGGCTACTATAAATATTGGTATATTCATATTGGTATATTAGTGTTTATTCATGTGCTTGGTTTTAACCCCTTGAATATATATTCAGAAGTAGAATTGTTGGATCCTATGATAATTTTTTAACCTTTAAAGAGATTACAAAATTGTCTCTTATAGTATCTATAATCACTCAATATTCCCATAAGCAACGCAGAAGGTTCCATTTTCTCCACTGTATAACTAACTTCTTTTACTTTCTGCTCTTTTGAAAGTAGCTATTCTAAAGATGGGAAATGTTATCTCATTAGTTGGTGATGGAGTTTGATAGAGAAGGGGTAGGAAGGCAGAAGGAAGAATATTCTCAAGTTAGAAATTCAGCCATTGGCTACATTCCATAAGATAAAAATTGTGCTTTAGTTCTGGCTTCAACCTATGATCCTACTTCTTGTCACCCATGTAGCTGACTTGACAGACTTTAACCACCATGCTCTGTGCTTACTTAAGTTTGGATTGACCATTCTCCTTATGTGTGATCTCAACACTCAGATTCGGTGAGTTATCCAGGAAATAGTTTCTGTACTGCCCACATTATTAACTTGGCAAATTGTATATACAGCACAATTTGATGAAATTAAAAGTGTAATAGACTATATTTTTGGAGAAAGAAAAACATTTCAGTCCCTAACTAAAAACTTGTTACTTAAAACACGTTCAATTCAAAATACTGGCCAATGTATTTCTTGATTAAGCAAAAGTCTTAGTTTTTCAATCTGATATTTTAGATGAGAGGACAGGAAGGCTCTGTCCTTGCTACTATACAGATTAGTTTTTTTCATGGAACTCTGTCAGGAATGCTTATTACGTTACTTGTCATTTTATTGATCTTTCATGAGCTTTTGGTTTGTGAGCAAAATGTTGGTCAAATGATTTCAAAATAACTTACACTCCTTTCCCAACACTGATGCCTGCAAAGAACCTGAAAGCTAATACTACACCAGATTCAGAGAGAGTAGAGGTGTCTCTTCATCAAAGAAGCAAGCTTTTCCAGTGAGATAAAGCATAACTATGTCCTGATTCCCCTTTAGCTTAATTAGCTTCTTATCATTTGATAGCACATTGGGATGAGTTTCTTTTATATGAAGCTGTTAGTTTGCATTATCATGATTTAGATGAATTTTGGGTAAAGTTGACATGTCAACTAATTAACATAGAAGATTACAGATTAAGTATACTAAAATGAAAATAATTTTATAAAGCAACTAATTTTTAATTAGTTTTTATTGAATAATTTCCATATAGTAAGTCCCTATATTCCATGGCTGTAACATGGGTTTTCATCAAGTAATAGCAGGAAATAACACAGTCACAAATTAGGCTTTCCATAAATGGTAGAGTAGGCATCTGAATTTTCTAGGTAGGAAAATAATCTAGGCTAAAACATTTTTCCTGTGTTCTTTGGATTCTTCTGAAATCTGAAGTGTCTCATACTTTTCAGAGCAAGGTTGAAGATATCTGTATCTATATCTATCTATCTATTGATATATATATATATATATATATATATGGAGAGAGAGAGAGAGAGAGAGAGAGAGAGAGAGAGAGAGAGAGAGAGAGAGAGAGAGAGAGAGAGAGAGAGAACTCAGCTTTGTTCCCTGAGTCCTTCTTTAGTGGAGGGAAGATAGAGATCCCTATCAGGCCTTTCTGTCTTTCTTTTCTTTCTGCTTGCTTTTTTTTAGTGATGGTGTTGGGGCCTGAACTCAGGGCCTGGGTACTTCCCTGAGCTCTTTTGCCAAAGGCTAGAGCTCCACTGTTTTGAACTATAGCTCCACTTTCTGACAGCTAATTAAAAGAAGAGTCTTGTGGACTTTTCTGCCCTAAGTGGCTTTGCAACACTATCCTCAGACCTCAGCCTCCTGAGTAGCCAGTATCATAGGCATGAGCCACCAGCATCCAGCCCTATCAAATTCTGCAGGAGGATATTAACTGATCCTCTAGCTCAGCTGCTAGTTAAGATACATTGTTTCAAATTTAAGTAGCCAGTAGAAAGTGCCCCATGCTAGGTAGATGTCAAGAGCAACAAATTTGAACTCTCTGGTAGTCTACTCAGGCTTAGGAGAGAAGGGTTTATAAAATAGGTAATCTTTAATCTTCTATGTAAAGTGTTCCTGCATTTCTCTTACTTGTTAACAATAAGAATCAATGTCAAGGGGCATAGCAGCAAACGAAAAGAGAGAGAAAGGATCAGTATGGTCACGATATTTAATGTAATATGTATATTAAATACATTTCATATATATGAAATGGAAGGAGGAAACCTAAGGGGATAGTGGGGATGGGAGAGATGGAGAAGAACAAAGGAAGGGATAACATTGGTCAAGACATATTCATACCCTGATATGCTAAATTACATCCCCTATGTACAATTAAAATAATAAAATTTTAAAATGATAAAAAAGTAGAATAAGTCATTTCAGATTAGATAGTAGATTCTTTTACACCTCAAAGTCATAGAGAGTTTATCAATCTCATGGCAATATCTGTACTTTTACTACTCAGTTTTCAAGTAAAGAATTAGAAAAGAAAACTCCAGAAATCCTTTCTGAAATTTGAGTTAAATCTATTTTACAACCACAACAACATCTACACATATTTTAACTTTTAAACACAGTAGTGACAGACAATTATTCATGACATAAATTTATGATCCCTGTTCTGAAAGCCTTGCAAAAGCTACAAGTTTCCTTGGGGATTTGTGTGGGCTGGTTAAAGGTCATGGAATAACCTAAGTAAATCATGCAGTGTAATTTTCAGATAAAAATGAAAAGCATCTCTTAGAGGAAGCTCATTACATCACCAATGCTAGTCTCCTAAGTGGAACTTGTGGCTTCCAAGATCATAAATATATATATATATATATATATATATATTTGAGGAGGAGCTGAATTATAGGATGAACTAGAAATTATATTGTGTCAGAAAATTGCATGCAAATGTTTCACTTTGCTGTAGTGAGAAAATATATGTGCTTTATAGCATCTTCCATCCAGCTTGATTTCATTTCTAATTAGTGCCTTTGCTTTTGATTAGTCACCTGCTTCTATTGTTATGTTGGTGTGTTTTATGTTATCTGAAAGGTGAAAGGTACTTTCTGTCTTCCTTTGGACTATAACTGGGTATCAGGAGAAATCAACGATGGGAGTCAATTGGATAGCAAGCCAAGAAAAGGAAAGGGAAAGCTGTAGAGGTTTCATGATTTATTGCATAAGGTCTATGGTCATTGGAATGTTGTGTTAGGGTTTCTCTGTGAATCCTACAGGCCTCTGCTTTGTTTGCAAAGTAGGCATGTGTGGTTTGTGTGGGAACATCACAGGAATGAGAAGGGATTCTGGACTCTTTCAGCTTTGGTATTAAACAGCTTTTCCTTTAGTCAAGGCTTGGGCACATTGAATTCCTTACTTTAAATGTAAAGAGTTCATGACTTTAGAAACAAGAAAGCATGCAAAAGAAACCCAAGAAACAAAAAAAAATTTGCAATGCCTTAAGGGGCCTGAAGAGCTCTGAGGGGTAACCAAAGTTGTAGTGGGAGCTTAGGTAGTGGGAGAGCTTCACTCCTGTTCCCTGAGCATCCCCACTTTGGAAAGGCTCCATGCCCTCTGAATAGAGTATATCAAATTTCTCTACAGGATTCCAGGCTTCTTTTATTTCCCTTTTCTATTAAAAAAAAAAACACTTGAAAAAAAAAAAAACTTGGTCTTAGTGATCCTGCGGGGCCCAGGCTTTTCTGACAGTCTCAGTCTGTGCTGGTAACTGCATTGTTCGGGGCAATTCACCTCTTTCAGACTGGGCAAGTATGAAGAATGAAATGACAGTGTGCACTGAAGGGAGGGGACTGCAAGCCTGGAGAAGGGAGAAACCTCTTAAGAATTCACAGACAGCCTCCAGCCTTGGGGCATTGCTGCAGGTGGCTGTCAGCAGTGGGAACTAACAGACAAACCTGGTAGATTGCTGGGCAGAGGCCTGACCTTTCTGGATTCTGACTTTGACCACAAATCTAAGAAGCAGAACTACAAACAGTGACAGCTGGTAATAAATAGCTCATTCTTTTTTGGCTTCCTTTGCTTCCCTCTCTTAGACCTCGAGCCACTCAGTCTATTTTCTACTTCTTTTACAAAGTTCTCATTATATTCCACCCATCATTCAAGTGCAGTTCAAATGTCAGCTGCTTCTTGAAGCTCTTCTGTCTTTAGTTGGCATTCTCCTCTGGGCTTGATCAGTGTTTTATCTGGAATCATTATTTGTGGGTGGCATTCTATCAGGTGCTGATAACATTGCATGCACAAAGTCTGCTTTGCCTTGCTTGAGAGGATAGAACCATACCTCCTCTGCCTTGTGTCTCCCCACTTGTATAAGAGGGAGACTTGTGTTTCCTTCTCACTGCCAAGAACAGTGACTTTTCTAAAGTAGGTAATCATAAACATTCAGCGAGTAATGTAGACAAGACTACAGTTTGCTCAGAAGCACAGGCTCAAACCTAGCTACTGTCTAAGTGGCTATGAATGAGTTATGAAGCTCTTTAAGCTTCTGTGTCTTTCATTAATTAAATTTCTCTTTTCTTTGTTAAAGGATTATATGATAAAATCATACACAGTCTTATTGTAATCAATCTAAGGCACAGGAATTATTCAATATGTATTAGAGAAAATGTTACTCTGTTTTGAGTTATTGGTGTGTATGAAATTCATATGTAGCCACATTCCTTTCTTTTTTGTATGAGAAATGACTTTAGGCATGTTGATGCCAAAGACAGCTTTTATATATGACTTTATGGTGGACCAGGAATGTACTGACAAAAATTCGAATACAGACAAGGTATCTACATCTTCAATTTAGAGCACATGTAGAGAAGGTGACTGATGTAACTATAAACTAATTATGAAGACAAAGCCCCATGGCAAACAGAATAAATCTAATTTTTTTAAAGAAGTGGTAGTGACTGACCAGAATGTCATGTTTAATTAGAGAGAGAGAGAGAGAGAGAGAGAGAGAGAGAGAGAGAGAGAGAGAGAGAGAACAGAACAAATCTTTTCCACTGTTTTTTAAATCTCTAGTGATATTTGTCACATTGGCAATTGAGTCTAAGAAACTACACAAAGCTAACTCAAATAAAAAAATTGACAACTAATATTTCTTATTGAAAAACAGATACATTTAAATAGTGAATGGTGTTGTTTCATATGTTGAAGAAGGACTTTAATATACATCGCTACTTCATCACCTTGCTTTTCGTCACCTTAGTCCTTCTAAAATCTTAAAAAACAAACACAAAAGGGCTGAATGATTACATAGAGGATTGGAGTGGATGAGGTACAGGATGTTATTTGGAAAAAACTGCAGTTCTGAATTTCTATAGGAAGTTGAAGCCATTTAGGAAAGCAATTTGGTTGTTTATTTGGAATTTAAAATGCCTTCTGTATATATCATTCTGTCTATATCATTATCAAGGTTTTGTAAGTTTTATGTTGTAATTTCAATGAATAATTTTTCGGTATCTTTAGTTTGTATTTGAGCTTCTTTCTTTCTTTCTGTAAACTCATGTTTGGTCTTTTGAATGCAACCTAGAATTCCTCTAATGTTCTTGGTCTCCAGTTGTCTAAGTACAGTGCTTCCCCAATCCTATTCTTCATGTTCAACATAGTTTCTTTTGGGTAACATCTACTATCCACTGTGTTCTATATTTGTGTTGAGGTTTTCATTACTACATTTCTGCCTTTTTCTTTTTCCAGTTCCTTGCTATATTGCTGTCTGTCTCATGTAAGTCTTGAATAGATTTCCCATTTTATATTTACTTGAATCATCTTTGAGATCATTGATAATTTTTTTAAAAACTAGATATTTCAATTTTTTTTTGCCAGTCCTGGGCTTGAAGCTCAGGGCCTGAGCACTGTCCTTGGACTTTCTCAAGGCTAGAGCTCTTCCGCTTGAGCCTCAGCACCACTTCCGGCTTTTTTCTATGTATGTGGTACCGAAGAATCAAACCTGGGTCTTCATGCATGCTAGGCAAGCACTTTAACCACTAGGCCAAACTCCCGGCCAAGATATTTCAATTATTTGTCTGATATTTTAGTGACCTCATTATCTTTGGATTTGATTATTGTGAAGTTTTGGAGGTGTGATGTTTCTTTGCTTTTTAAAAAAATATTTCTGCATTGTTTAGAGAAATAGAACTCAGTTTTTTAAGAGATAAACTAGGACCATAATGGTAATTCTAATTACAAGGAGATTTCAGGGATAAGGTTGGGAAAAGGAAAGAAGGAAAATAAGGGGAGTGAAGGAAGAAACAGGAAATAATGTAAAAGAACACTGAAATACTGATGCAGGGAAAAATAAAATGCTTTGGGAAGTAGGACTAAAGGAAAAAAGCAAGAAAACAATAGAATAAAAACAGCAATACCTCCCCCCCCACCACACAGAGAGAAAACTCACAAGTGAGGAGAGAAAACCAAAATGTATACGTGTGTATTTCTAAGGTGGTAATGTGCATACAGGCTGTATCCTACCCAAGTAGAGGGCCATCTATTCCTAACATTTGCCCAGTGTTTGATGTTGTTTCCCATTTCTCTTTTGGGAAGTCTCTTCTGGAAGTGTAGGCCTCTGAGGAGACTTCTATAGTCTTTTATATACATCTATACCAGACCCATGAGATGTTATCTGGGTTTATCTTTTGGTAGTCCTTTAAGACCTCTGGATCAGGAATAGCTGCTGGCGTGAGGTGGGACAGATCTTGGAGAATAGAAGTGATCTACAGGGATGGATTGCTCTGTCTGGATTCTGAGTGAGGAGTGGTGTTTCAGGCTTCCAGAGTGGCCTTTGGCTATGGATGAAAGGTGGTATCTCAGCACACCTACGAGGCTGACTCTTTGCCACTCTTGGAGCCCACTATTTCCCCCTCCAGGGGAAGTTCTAGTGACAATTCTAACCTGTCGGAAGAGTCACCCACCAAGCAATCCCCTGCCCTTCACCGCAGTCTCTGACAATCACAAGTGGGCAATTGTGTGCTGTATTGTGCTGAGGGATCATCCCTCAGGGATGAAAGCAATCACAAAGCAGACTCTTGCCATCCTTTCTAGACTTCAATTTCTAATGGATCTTCTATCTGCTAGACATATGATACCTTGCGAACTCCCAGACAAGCAAATGGATGGGTGAATAAATAAATATTAATGACAGGAACCATTGTGACTCCTTCAAGGGACTTAACCTATTTAGTCTCATGGAATGATTTTTTTGCTCTTTAATATACAAGATGATTTCAGTTCTTTATATTTTAGGGTTTCTCACACCCCACCCCATTCAGAGCATCTTGTTATCTCTGTATTTCTTGCCCTATACAGACATAATGAGAAATGGGACTGCCCTACACACGCAGTGTTTTCATGTTCCTTTACATCTGCCGAGTCAGCCCTACGGTCAGGGTTCAAAGGAAGGCTAATGTTACCCGGAACCTATACTCACTTTCACTCACGTTTTCCAAAAAAATGGCCAAGAGCTATTTTTCACTTGAAAGGGATTAGACTTTCTGCTGATATTGAACTCTCTTATTTGTTTCTATAAATTTTTAACAGCCTGAAATGGCATTAAATTCTGTGGAGAGCACAATATAATGCCACTAATCCTGTTGATCTTACATTGCTTTACAGAAGCAAGAACAGCAATAAATCCTTTTATGTGTAAATCAGGAGATTTTGGGGCAATTTCTCTGCAAGGCCATATCTTATTACTTGAACTGGATGAAATAAGTTAGAACTCAAATATTAAGTTTGAAATATTTTTTTTCTTTTAGTCTACTGAGACTCTCTTCTCTCACTACTCCTTCCTCAAATAATTGTATTTTTTCTATCTGTCATCTGTCTACTATCTGCATACCTATTTACATAGTACCTATCTTCTAAACATCAGTGTCTGTTGACCTATCACTCGAATGCATTCCTGCAAAGGTTTTCAAGGAAGGAAGAGCTAAGGTTTAATTCTTGATTTCCAAGAGTTTGTTGGCTAATTGAAAGGATAAGTCAAACTCAGAGCCTCAGAATCTTAAGGCTGGATTTGATAACTGTTGATTAAGGGCAGAGACTCAGCTGTTTGGATTTTATTCTAGCCACTATATTCTACCACTTCTACCACCTCAGTCAACATCTTGACTCCTCTGAATCTCAGATTCCAATCCTCAATATAAATCATTTAATCAATTATATCAAGTTGTGATGATTGTATACTTAATTATCATTTTTGATATTCCAAATTTTGCTCTAATAGGTGTATAAGCAATGTCAAAATTGACCCTTTTGCCTTTGTTAATAATAAGTTTGTCACATTATCAATTAAATATATCAGGTTTGGTTATCTTTTGCATTTGTTTTGATAGATTATTTCAGAGACAATTTTAGTAAGACTTCCTGAGTAGTCACCAATATCATACAAATGGCAAAGTCATATCCTTATGCAAGTAATATGGACATGATTGAGAAAAAATACTCCTGGAATTGCCTTTTTGAAATGATAAAAACCTTTTCAGAAGAACACCAGCACCGTTTCAACTGATATCTAGTCTTGTAAATGCAAATGTATTGCCATCTCTGATCTGGAATTTACTCAGACCACAGACAGCCATGATCAACGTTGCTGTGCTTGACCCCAAATATGCCAAGCCAGGGCCACTGCCTTTGGTAATTTAAAGATTTGGTCAGCATCTGTACTTAAGCGCTTCACATTTACTATTACATCAAGCAGAACTCTGGCACTTCCCATTCTCGTTGCCTCTCTCATTCCTACATAGAGACTAGCAGTCCATTGGCCTCCATAACTTCAGGGAACCCATGGAAAGCAACCCATGCATTGGGGTTGGACAAGTAGGAGTTCCTAGTAGAATAGGAAGGGAATTATGAAGAAAGAAAGAAATGGTGAAAGAAGGTAAGGGATCTAAGATCACAATCTCAAAATGCCTTCTACACTTAGTTTTTATTTACTGTACTCTCCTGAACAGATGACTGTGCAGTGTCTACATAATATACGTACTGTGCTAAATAACCTCTAAAGTTATTCCATTCTCCAGTTCATCCAATTAAAATGCACAATAGCCTGCTCTCTATAATGCAATAAACATATTGAGTCATATTCATGTATTGTACATGCATACATGCAAACACACACACACACATACACGTGTGCACGCGCGTGCATGTATATACAAATCCTAGGGCTGCAAATGTGTTGAGAGCTGCAATAAAGGTAAAACATGTGAGTAGTTGCAACTTGCTGTGAGTTCTTAAGCTATAAGTTCTTTCCATAAAACCAGATGTGATTTGTCTGCTCAAGTTAAATACATCTCTTGGACTGTTATCACATCTCTGGGACTCTGCCATCTCTTCCACAACATGATGAAAATGAATGCAACAGCTATTTAAGAATTTCATTTTTTTATTACAGGTGAAGAAAGTTAGAGATGATGAATAAAAATCCAAGAGAACAGATAGTTCAGTCATCATCTACCTATTGTTTCACCTCCCAACCCATTGTGAGTCAGAGAAGATACTGTTCTTTCAAATTAAGGTGAATTGAGATTGAATCACTTAGTAGAAGAAGACTGAGATCATAATATTTCTCAAAACACTACAATAGGGAATTCTACGTTAATTTCCCAAACTCAAAATTCTTATTTTTTTAAATCATTTTACCCTTCTTCACCAGCTCAGCTTTATTGGAACTGAATAGACACTATTTACTCCTCTCCCCACTCAACCTATAACACAAGTGGTGCAGAAGAATACCCATGATGTATTTGTACACAATGGAATTCTATGCTGCTGTCAGAAAGAACGACATCGCCCTATTTGTTAGAAAATGGAAAGACTTAGAAAAAAATCATATTAAGTGAAGTAAGCCAGACTCAAAGGAACTTAGGCTCAATGGTTTCCCTCATTTGTCATAATCAGTAGAAACCTTGGGCTCTACTAGCAGAGATCTGCAATAGAGCAAAATCTTGATACATAAGGCCATATAGTGTGATGCTAATTGAAAGGACCTCCAGGATATTGAAATAAAAGCCATATAACGAATGATTGTTGTCCTTTATGTACTATGTTATCTCTCATCTCCTTTGCTGTCCCTTGGGTATCTCATATTGTTACAGTATCTCACTTTGTTATCTGATATATTGAATTTATTTGTATTTGGTTATTTGAAATTTGATAGGGAAGGGGGGAAAACCAAGACGGGTGGGGGGGTGGGGGGGAGGGTAATGGGTACCAAGACATGTGAAAGAGTATCAATGTATGTGAATTAATGCACTTTCTATCTGGCAAATATCATGTAACCCTTTATTAATTACAATAAAAATATTAAAAAAAAGAATACCCATGATGAAGTTGCCTTTCTAGTGTATGATCTTCACCAAAACTGAGGTCTGAATGCTCACACTCAGCATGCACTGTGAGCTCAACCATGTTCTCCTACCAGTAGATGGCAGGCGGCTTAGTTTGAGAATAGAGATTTAAAAGAAAGGGTTAGAATCTCCTTCTTGAATCTACCTACATTCATTACATGTGCACATAGGGAAGCTCAGTGTAACGAGTGAGAGATTTGAAGAACACATGCTCTCTATATTCTTTGAAGTTCCATTTAGCAGATTCATAAAAGACTTCCTTTTTATAACAAGAAACATTCTACTTGCAGTTAGTAGGACAAAAGAATACAGCTTTGATAAAGAAACCGGATCTTTGTCAATGAATGCCTTCTTCCTAATTCATTAGATAAACCTGACATTATGGAAAAGAGACTTTCGTTATAGTGAGCTACCAAATTAAACAAATCCATTGAACTTGACATTCTTAACTTTGTCCCAAAGAGAAAATTTCTTTTTCTGAAAAATCAGTGTATGTCAGATGACAAAGCATGGGACAGTTTCTCTGGAAAAAGATTATTCTTTCTTTTTCATTTATTTTTTATTGTGGTTAATCAAAAGATTATATTATATTCACCAGACAGAAGGTACATTACTTCACAAACATTGACACCCTTTCTCATGTTGGAAAAAGATTATTCTTATTCCATGTGTTTGAATAATCAGAGGAAACCCATTGAAGCTATAATGTCAATTTTATGCAAAAAATAACTAACCAGGTGCTAGTAGCTCATACCTCTAATTCTAGCTACTCAGTAGGCTGAATTCTGAGGATCATGGTTCGAAGCCAGTCTGGGCAGGAAAGTCCATGAGACTCCTACCCCCAGTTAACTGCCAGAAAACCAGAAGTGGTACCATGGTTAAGTGTTAGAGCACTAGCCTTGAGCAAAAGAGCTCAGGGACAGCACCCAGGCCCTGAGTTCAAGCCCTTTGGCCAACAAAAATAAAGGAAGAAGGATACAACTTCTGAAAGACTGACTCATCTAATCACTGTTGAAATAGTAATAGGAAACAAGTAGGAGTAGTCACGAGTGCTTCCCAGTGCTCTAACTCCAGCAAAACTGGTACATTCTATAAGAAGGCATTCCTGTTCTACTTGTGCTATTCTTTCTTCTGGGCACCCACAGAAAACTGTACCTTCCGAAATCATATTCATGTATGTGGGGATCCTTTAATTTTTTTAGTGTCTGCATATTTTTTCTTACCAAACTGAAATCTTGGAGATTATGACCATAGAACAAGGCATCCTAATTCTGTCATCCCAAATGCAGTGATGCTATGTTAATAGGTTATTAAATATATGAATATACAGAGACCAGAGGATAAAAAGGAAGGATTGGAATGTTTGCTGAACCTCCTCTTCATTTGTAGATGAATATGGAGGTGACCATTTGAGGAACTATTTTATGATCTAAATCTTGTTGATTTATCAGGCACTATGAGTTTTTGAGTTATATCAGAGTTTATATTTGAGTATATCGTATGCTAGCAAATAATATATCTCCTTTGAGCTAATGTGTTAATAATAATCCTGTTTTATTGCTTAAATTGTAAGCAACTTTGCACATTTTAACATTATATACACATAAAGGATGATGACTACTAATACGATTTCTTGGGGACAAACCATTTTCTTTTTCAATGATATTGGATACATTTTTAGTCAACAAAACTAACAATCCAGATAGGTGTCTGGTCATGCTGCCTATATTCCATAGATACACAGGGGACTGAGCTGTGAGAATTTTGATTCAAAGCCAGCCAGGTCAAGAAAGTTTATGAGACTCATTGCCAGTTAACCACCAAAAAGCTAAAAGTATATCTGTGGCTGTGTAGTTAGAGTGCCAGTCTTGAGCAAAAAAAGGTAATGGCCAGGGAATAGGGCCTCAATTTTTTTCATATATTTTATTGTAATTAATGGAAGGGTTACATTATATTCACCAGATAGAAGGTGCATTACTTCACATACATTGATACCCTTTCTCATGTCTTGGTTAGGGCCTCAATTTTAAGTCCTAGTACCAGTATGTATGTACACACACACACACACACACAAACACACACACACACACAACACACACACACACACACACACACACACACACACATCTAGCAATTCAGTCAAAGTAGATTATTCTTTCGTAGCTTATTAAAACCAAACAAACATGATGTGTGAGGTTTGACTTTTGGTATTATCTTTGTTTTGCAGTCCAGAAAATAAAGGTGATTTTTGCATATGAATAATGACTTATTAAAGGAAAGAAATGGTTTAAATTTATGACTAAAATTTTTATAGATCTTTAGAAATGGACACTTATCTTGTGTGTCATGGGGCTTCAACTCTGCTTGGGTGCTGTCCTTGAGCTCTTCAGCTCAAGGCTACTGCCCTACCCTAGAGCCAAGCCCCACTTCCCATTTTCTAGAGGTTAATTGGAGATGAGAGTCTCAGGTCCTTTTGCACCCGAGCTGGCTTTGAACCTTGATCCTCAGATCTCAGTCTCCTGAGTTGTTAGGATTATAGGCATGAGCCATGGCCCCAGGCTAGAAATTGACATTTATTAACTAAGTATTTAATGTATGACAATTTTTATGAGTTGTTCTTCATGGATAAGTTGGTGATAAAAAAAGGCTTATTTTATAAACTGATTCTTTTACATTGCATTAAAAAGATGTAATTCAGAATGATAAATTTTTATGCCTCTTGTAAGATCTTAAATTCTTTGTTTCTGGAAGATTCATAAATAAAAGCTTAGAAAGTAAAGTTTAATTTATTAGGATGTAATGTGAAGAATAGCTTTCACTGGAAATTGGGACTTGCAAACTTTTGAAAAAAAAATAGGACTTCTATATGTTGAAGTTTATCTGTCACGGTGAAGTATTACACAAGGGCAAATGAGACCTTTGCTCTTTCAGTGGTATAAGTTCTTGACCGAAGTGCTCTGTAATACCCAGTGGTGTTCTCTTTGTACTCTTCAGATAACCCTCTACCACGAAGAAGTACCCTTTAACCATATGCGGGCATCCTATCTTGAGCCTCCAAGCTTTCAGAAACATAAACCTAGTAAATCTATAGTCCTGATAAATTACCAGCCTGCAGTATCCAGTTATAGCAACTGGCTAAGACAAGAACACTTGGTAAAAGAAGACAATTAAAATGCATTTGGGGCTTGGGAAGCCATATTTCCAGAATGAAACAAAAACAGTAGCTGGACACTCTGAAAACTAGTCCTTCATCAACTTGACTCTGTTACTCCTGGGTGTTCAGGTTCCTCCATTCAGTCCAGACTTGGGTCCTGTAAGCTGCATATTCAACTATTGTTAAGTATGAACATTCATTCATCTAACAGCCTGGAGGGAGCACTTTGAGATCAGAGATGAGATATAAAAGAATGAGAGAGTAAAAAGAGCTCATCTTCTGAAGTAATCTCAATTCTTTAGTTATTCCTTTGAGGATTTTTACAAAACCCATGCTTAAAAAAAATCTATTGTGATTTTCCCCACATACTACTCTCTAGCACCTGTCTTTGTGGTCAACAAAGAGGGATTAATCCTTATTTGAGTCTGTGATCTAAGATATTTTCAAGTGTTTGAGAAATTTCTATGGAGTCCTGTGGATGCTTCCAAACAAAGAAAGCCCTCTCTTTTTCAGATTTTTTAAATCCCCTTTCTACAGAGCTGAAAGAACGTGTATGCTCTCCATTTTTACTTTCAAAAAATTTTAGAATGATGAAAAGGAAAAAGAAATGGGTAGAGGCTGGGTATCAGTGGCTTCTGTTTGTAATCCTAGCTACTGAGGAGGCTGAGATCTGAGGATCTCAGAAAACTCTGTGAAACTCTGTGAAATTAACCATCAAAAATCCAGAAGTGAAGGTGAGGCACAAGTGGTAGAATACCTCCTCTGCTCAGAAAAAGCCTAGAGAGAGCACCTAGGCCCAAAGTTAAAGCCCCAGTACCACCACAAATGCACACACACACACACACACACACACACACACACACACACACACACACACACACTGGACAAAAATCTAATTAGAGTCTGTACCCCAGGTATACAACTACTGGCATTGATGGTTTAAAATGGTCTAATACACCGTAGTCATTTTCTCTGCAGTCTAAAAATAGACATTTCCTCTTAACATTTTCCTCGGTGGAGGTAAAATTAACGAATTAATTGATATTCATGAAACAACCATTTAAACAAACTCAACTACTAGATTCAGAGAGAAGCATAAATGTTTTGCAGCATTTCTCCCATGAACAAAATTCTTGCATAATCTGGACGATGCTCTGTGTGGGTGCTACTGAAGATCATTCAAAATCTGTTCTCGGTATAAAGTTTTTCTCATCAAGAAATTTTACACATGATTTAGCATAAATTGTAACCTATTAGGAGAACAGTTTTGAAGTGAAATACTCTCAATTGTGTTAAATTGTTGTAAATTGATTGAAGGAAGTCTGAAAAGCAATGCATAATAGTTATATGTTACTATTTATGTTATAAAAGAGAAAGATTTCTAAAGAGATAAATTTCTTTCTCTGTCATTCTGGTGAGTTTTGAACTACCAAAGAATTCTTCAGTAGCTAATGAAATATTGTGGCAATATAAACAACAGAAGTCAGACCAAGAAAATAGTGTCCACACATAAATTTATTCAATGGAGAAGAAAAGTCTCATAATTCACTGATTCCAAATTTCAGTAGGGAAATGTGGCAATATTTTTTTGCCCAATTTCCACCTTATTTTTTATTTTAATATATAGAGGGGTTACAGTTATATTCACCAGATGAAAGGTATGTTACTTCTCACACATTGATACCCTCTCTCATGTTTTTGTCCCATTTCCCTTTCCCCAGCCCTCCCCATATTTTTCCCCCTCCTATTTCAAATAAACAAACAAACACATACATAGTATACCAGGTAACAAAGTCAGATACTGTAACAATATGAAATTAACCAAAATGGGGCAATATTTTGAAAATTATTTTTAAAAATTCAATTCCTTGACCCCTAAATTCCATTTCAAACATCTATCACAACTAAATTTAGATTGTGTGCAAATATTTACCTACAGCCTTATACGTGATATAAATCTTTATGACGAGGAAAAATGTGAAGAAATCCAAATGCCTAACTATAGGGTATTGGTTAAATAAATCATAATATAAATTTTCTTAGTGCTATATCATTCCACTCAAAACATACTGTTAAGTTGGGTACTGGTGGCTCTCATCTGTAATCTTAGTTACTCAGGCTGCTGAGATTCGAGCATCCTGGTTTGAAAGCTCCAGTTAACCACCAAAAAGATAGAAGTAGGGCTATGGCTCAAGAAATAGAGAGCTAACTTTGGGGAAAAAAAATGGTCAGGGACAGTGTCCAGGCCCTGAGTTCAAACCTGGAGCTCTCACACAAAATACTGCCAAGAAATTGGTAATAGGTTGTAGAAATATGTACAGGGTAATTCCTCTTCTGTCAATTAGGACACTGAAAACACCTAGAAAAGATAATTTAAGAGATTATTGGTGGCTGTATAAATAATCATGGGATTATAGCTGCTCTCATTTTGTCTTTTCGGTTTTTGGATCCTTTGCTTTATATACAATGAAATATTTTGCTTGTACAATAACAATTCATCTGCTTTGAGATAATTCAGAACCTCCCAGTTCACTCTACATATAAACTATCCTACCAACCAAAGCGTAACTAGAATCTTCACTCTCAATGTTACTAGGAAACTTTGGAATGTAAATCTGATCCATTTATTAAAATCTTAACTTTCTGATTTCATAATATCTTTCTTTTTTGCCAGTCCTGGGACTTGAACTCAGGGCCTGGGCACTCTGTCCTTGGGCTTTCTCAAGGCTATCACTCCACACTTGAGCCACAACATCACTTTCTGGCTTTTTCTATGTATGTGGTACCAGAGCTTCATGTGTGCTAGGCAGGAACTCTACCAGTAGGCCACATTCCTGGCCCTGATTTTATGAAAAGTTCTATATAATTTGGGTTAAATTTTTCAAAGAAAATGTATTTATTTAAAAAATTACTTGGGCATATAATGGAGATAATCACTTAGAAAATCGGTTATGTTCAAAGCTTGACATCACTTTTACAGAAAGTACATTTTTTTTTTTTTTGTGGGTCATGGAGCTTGAACTCGGCTTGGGCTCTTCAACTCAGGGCTACCATCCTACCCTTGAGCCAAGCCCCACTTCCCATTTTCTAGAGGTTAATTGGAGATAAGAGTCTCAGGTCCTTTTGTGCCTGGGCTGGCATTGAACCTTGATCCTCAGATCTCAGCCTCCTGAGTAGCTAGGATTGCAGGTGTGAAGAAAGTAGACTGAATCACTTTTGTGTGTGGATACTAGATTGGAACTCTTTGGAATTCTTTCCAGTAGGTTGAAACTGAGAAGCAAACTAGAGCAATCAAAGAAAACCAAAGGAAAAGAAGGAAAGTTCTTCTCCATCTTCCTACCTGTACTAGTAGCTCAAATAACCCTCCACTGCCTTGAGTTCTGTGAACAGAGCAAGTGAGCTCTGTCACTATTTTGTTTGCAGTCCAAGTGTAATGATTCAGATCAGTGACCATACAGCCATGTACTTTGATCCATAATGGAAAACAAGCCATATCATCCATTCTTCATTCTTTTTCTATGTGCAAGTCAAATTGATGAAGTATATACTTTATAGGTCTTTGATTATTTGATAGTTTTGCAAAGAATATTATTCTAAATGATGGCTTTACCTGATCCTCCAAGGTTTTGTGACTAGATTTCCCATTCCATTTTCTAATGCTTATCAACTTAACTGCACCATGACTTACAACTTTGTTACTAAACATTTATTGACTGATTAGATTATTAGGAGGGTGGGAACTGGGAATATCTATGGCAATGAAATTAAAATAACTTGCTTTGGTGAGTTAAGTTAGTAATCTTTTTCTGTCTTGGTTCATTCAAACTTGTTTGCTCATAACAAATGGATTTTTTTTTATTTTCCTAGAATTATATAGATTTTGGATTTAGCAACTAATTCTTTCCTAAGAAAGAATTAGCCTTTGAATACAAACACACCCATTTTTGGAAACTCAAGAGAAAGAGTGCCTCCAAAGTTCTCCAAGTTACTAAGTTTCCTATGTAATCCTTCCTCTCAGACAAATGTAGAATTTTTCTTAGTGGTACTACATTGTCGTGATGAGTGTGTGTGTTTGTGTGTGTGTGTGTGTGTGTGTGTGTTTGTGTGTGTGTGTGTGTGTGTTAATGGGGTCCATCACAGGGGCTTGTGCTTTCTACACTGATACTATATTTACCATGTGAACCACATTTACAGCCTTGTTTTTGCTGGTTATTTTATTTTATTGCCAGTTCCGGGGCTTGAACTCAGGGCCTGAGCACTGTCCTTGGCTTTCTTAAGGCTAAAGATCTACCACTTGGACACAACACCACTTCTGGCTTTTTCTATGTATGTGGTACTGAGGAATTGAACCTGGGTTTTCGTGCATGCTAGGAAAGCACTCTACCAGTAGGCCAAACTCCCACTCCCTTTTGCTGGTTATTTTTAGAGATGGAGTCTAGCATACTTTTCTGCCTAGACTGGACTCCAACTATGATAATTCAGGTTTCAGGATCTTCAGTGGTTAAGATTACAGTTGTGAGCCAATACCCAGCTAACCTTGTTTAATCTTTATTAAAGTACCCATGATAGTAGATGATAACTCTTTTTCCTGTTTTTTTTTCTTTTTAAACACATTTTTAACCCCATGAAGGCCTGGTCTATATCTTATTCAGATTTTCATATCTATTATGTGTTATAAAAAACCAATCAATATTGTACTATGTGGGATAAATGAAGAAAAAAAGTGCAAGAATTGGCAACTCTTCTTGAGCCAAAGTGCTATGGGATAAGATGGTATTACTTTACTCTAAGATTGGTAATGATAAAAAGCAAGAAAAGAAAGCAATAATGTCCTTATAGTGCCATTTAATGAACATAAAGTTGTAAAGAAAGTAAGAATTTTCTTCTCTATTATCAAAGTTTAATGAAGTGGATATTTCAAGACTCCTTTGTTGTTGGAAGTATTTTTATGCATATTCAGTGACTGCTCAATCTGACCAGATAACTTTTTGTTTTCAATAGAAGTACAGATGACTTCTGCAAAAAGCAGATACCATTTCACACTCATAACTCTCACAGTGTATATGAGTTGCTCCACTAAGTACCAACAAACACAATAAACAGCCAGTCTGGAAAAATAAACAGCCCGTATAACAGAATCTTTTTACTTCAAAACTGCAATATGATTTCATAAAACTTTCTCAGCATTAGCTAAACATTACTTGAGTATCACTAAGAAAACTTCTACGGTGTTCCCTATTCTTATCTGTTAATTTCTTAACTATGGCACTCTAATCAGAATACAATATTTAGAGGAAAAAAAGTCTCGTAATGACACGATCAGGGAGACTTAGAAAGATTCGGAGATTCTTTTGGTAAGATACATCAAGTTAAAATGTTGTCTGTAACTTAGGACTTAAAGATTATAAACTGACTCCTCATTCTTAGAGATCAGTGCCAGAAAAATATTATGGTAAATATAATTGAAGTATCAAATAATGTGCCAGAATACTGGTGGGGACTAGAGATCCAGGAATTAGTTGGACTAGATTTATTTGATGAACTCATGGTCTAGTGAGAGAAACAGTATGATACATTATAAAGGGACTTACAGGGAGCTCTGAGTTCCTGCAGGAAGAGTATACACCCATTCATATCTTCTGTACTTGCATTTATTTTTGGAATAAAAAATGTTTTATTTTTATTTTATTGTCAGAGTGATGTACAGAGGGGTTACAATTACATACATAAGGTAGTGAGTACATTTCTTCTTGAACATTGTTACCCCTTCTCATGTATTTCTCCCATTCTGCCTTCCCTTATCCCCTCCCAAGTTGTAAAGTTCATTTCCAACATATTGTCTTGTGAATGTCACTGTTATATTGGTTTAGCCTTTGCTCTTTGTTTCATCATCTTGTTATTCCCTTTCCCTTATCTAATTCAAATTAACAAATAAACATATATACAATATACTAGGTACCAACATCAGATACAGTAACAGGGGCTTATTATATTTTTAATTTTGTAGTTTAAGCCACTGCCCGAAAGACATACCATTCATTCTATACATATAAACACAATCACTACAGCATCATTTGGTTATTAGATAGTTCATTCCACAGGCCAGCTTGGGGCTAAAAATTATAGATTTATCCCAGCGTGGTGGCTCATGTGTGTAATCCTAGCTAGTCAGGAGGCTGAAATCTGAGGATCAAGGTTCAAAGCCAGGCAGGGCACTAAAATATGTGAGTCTCTTACTCCGAATTAACCACCAGAAAACCAGAAGTGGAGCTGTGGCTCAAGGGGTAGGGTGGTAGCCTTGAGCTGAAGAGTTAAGGGACAATACCTAGGCCCAGAGTTCAAGTCCCATAACCAACCAAAGAAAAATTATAAATTTAAATTTTGACTTAGTTTACAAATCGATGTCCAGTTGTTGCCAACATAGAATCTTTGTATTTGGAGATAATTTAAGTGTCTACTAAAATCAGATTCCTACATAAAACATATTCTCTTGGTAATATCACCAACATATGGTCATGCATCCAGAACCTGAATGCTTTAAGATATCTCATTAGCTTCAGAGTAAATAAATCTATTTCAGGGTGTCTCATTTAGAAGGGCCTTTTCCAAGCCCCATGATTATTTTTATTTATTTATTTTTTATTATCAGGGTGATGCCTAGAGCTGTTACAGTTATATTTATAAGGTATTGAGTATATTACTTCTTTTTTCTTTTGTATTGTAATTAATAGAAGGGTTACAGTTATATTTGCCAGATAAAAGATGTATTACTTCACATACATTGATACCCCTTCTCTTGTTTTTGTCCCCATTTCCCTTCCCCAATCCCTCCCCTCATCTTGTTTTCCCCCTTCCCTCTCCTATTTCAAATAAACAAATAAACGTATATATAATATACCAGATAACAAAGTAAGATACTGTAACAATATGAGAACAAAATGGGACAAAAGAGAAGAGAAATAACATAGTATATAAAGAACAACAATCACACATTATACGGTTCTTGTTTCCATATCCTGGAGGAAGTACATTACTTCTTGAATGTCCTTCCCATGTTTTTTTCCCCACATTCCCCTCTCCCAAGTTGCGAAGTTTGTTTCTAACATAGTGTCTCATGACTATTGCTGTTACACTGGTTCATTTTTTGTCCTTTGTCTAATCATTTTATTTTCCCCCTTTCCTTTACTAGGGAATTATTTTAAGGTCAATTTTACTGAAGAGCTACTGTAATCTCTTGCTCACAGAAATACTGTCATTGCTCCTCATCTTCTGTGTCTTAGTTTGTCCTCTGGCGTTCATGGTTATGTGTCCCCACCCAGTCCCAGTCTTCTTGATGTTGAGGCAAGAACAATAGATACCTGATGCCAAACTACAGTTGATAGGATTGGACATCCCATTGATGGTTAGTTCACTGATTATGTTCTTCTGTCCTCTCTCTTTTCCTAGATTTAAATCAGAGAAATTCAAGAATTCTGTTGTTGAGTTGCTGAATGCAACTGACAGACAAGGACTTGGATACCCATTGTTTCAAAAGGGAGTCAATTTATTGAAATCTGAACAGGTGACCCAGTTGTCCCTATCTGGTTGCCACTTTTTGAGATAACTAGGTCAAGTGGAATTGAGAAAACCATTTCTGTTCTTTCAGTGTGTCCACACACCAAAGCATTGTGCTAGTTGGGATTGTGCTAGGAGTTGGGATTGTGCTCTGACACAATTGATAGCCAGGAGAGAAGGCTGGCACCATGTCTACTAATAGTGGTGATAAAAATTTTTCACCACTATTGAAAATTGTAAATTGAATTTAAAGGGACAATAAAATAGGATGAGGATACCTAAATATCTTTCTTGATTGTGAAGAATTATTTGGGAAACTATACTTTAAAGTATTAACCATGGAATGAATTAGGTAGACCATGAGTTAACCTGTGCTTTCTGTTCTGCTTTTAGGTGACAAAAGTAATTCATGGTATACAGTGTGATGTTTTGAGATAAGCACCTTTTGTGAAATGATTGGAGCAAGCTAGTTAAGAACTTCTGTTCTCATTCCTACTGATCATGCTTCTGTTGGTTATGGTCTGTAATTAATAGCAATTTTCTTCCTCAGCTCAGCTAATCTAGTGTGGAATTGTCTACCCTTGATAGAAATGGCCCCTTCAAGCTGTATATCATGTGTAAGAATTAGGATAAAGTTGATTAATTTTTCACTGTTGTAAATTTTCACATGGCTGATTATTTTTAAAAGGTGACTACTTTCCCCATCAAATCACTTAACCAAAAATGATTAGGTTTTACAGCATAAAATCAAATTAAGCATGGACTTGGAATAATATAAAATTAAATGGATCCGTTTCCTTCATACCCTTCAAGCGTCTGTGTGCTGAAGAAAGAACCTCCAAACTGGTGAAGTCTGGGTCACTGCCCCTGGCCTAGAGAGAATGGAGATGGACGATGGGGATGGCCATAACCAGGCAGAATGTAAAGGAGACTATGTGGAGTCCCTAGACCCCGTGGAAGCTGCAACTATGTGCAGAAAGTTGATAGAATGGGGAGTGTGGAGAAAGCCAGATGCCAGTGGAATCTACTGGAGTGTGTGTGTGTGTATGTGTGTTTCTGTGTGTGTGGGGGGGGGGTGTGGGTGTGTGTGCTTGCTTTATCCCAGGTTCAAACAAAAATAGGATTCTGAGTGCTTGAAATTATCTTACACAGCAATTCTGTCCCAAGGCAGAATGTATTTATGTTCTTTAGTGTTCCTAATCTTTGCTACCTACAGATATCCAGTTACCTAGCTCTTGGAGAGTGCCCTTTAAATCTGTAAACAAATATGGCACCCAATATAACATGTACTCTTACCCATTAAAAGCAGAAGATGAAGGAAACTTCTGTCTCAGAGCTCTTCCTAGCCTCCCTAGACAATGCATATGAATGTATGGTAATGGTTTTGTCCTCCTTAATGGGACCCATTGGACAGAACCAACAGGACAATTTGTTTCATAGCAGAGAGGAATGTTGTTAACAGAAAATAGAAGCAATTGTCCATCCAATTATATTATTATTCATGTATTTTCTAAAATTAAGCAAGTTTGATTTGGGTTTCTTTTTTTTCTTTGCTTAGAACAGATCATAAAGCAATACACATTATCGGCTATTTAATAAACACCAGAAGCAAAGGAAAGGAGTTTATGGCTAAGTAGACATTTTTTTCTGCAAAACAATTGTGCTGACAGGAGTCAAAGAAACTTGTTCCCAGTATGTGTTAAATTAGAGAAACATGAAATGTACAGTTTGTCAGTTATAACATGGGATTTGTACATGAGAAGAAAACTACTTTACATAGTCTGGATTGTCCAAATCAATTGTACATTTACACCAAAGTTTTTGTTACTATTGTTGTAAATTCCTTCATTAAGTGAAGCAAATTCAGAAATTTTCCTTTTACTAGGTAATGAAGGTTGTCAGAAATTACAAGTTGTTATGTGCCACATAGATGAACAATTTTGATTGCAGTGGTCTCTAGCCCAGTGGTTTTCCAGTAGTAACAATTTATATAATGAATTGATGTCCACATTGCCACATAGATTCTAACCCTGTTTTACTCTTCATTGTGCTCTATTGCCTTTCTCTTCATTCTATGGTTCTTTGCTTTTGGCTACTTTTCTATTCCATCCAACAAAATTGACTTAATCCTCCACTCCTTATTCTTTTCAAATCCAACACATGCATTCAGATTAGATAGTCTTCTTTCAAAATCTTTGGTGATTATGTTGATTGCATTATTGTCAGGAAATATGGTCTGTTTGACTGCTGATTTAGAATGTACTGGGATTTTCTTTTTAAACTAATAATTGGTGTGTGTGTGTGTGTGTGTGTGTGTGTGAAATATCTGAGAATAGTTTGTTTTCTGATGAGTATGATTGTCTCAGATCAAGTTTAGTGATTGCATTGTTAATCAAAAGCATCAGAGACATTATTTTTTGGTACCTGTTTGCTTAGACTGCGTGTTTGCACAGTACTGGAGTCTGTGCTTGTGGAGATTGCTCAGATCCTTCATTTATATATCATGTAGCCAAATAGCCAAATACTTCGGGTTTTACTAATCTTCCAACCTTTGAATATTCCACAGTCTAATATTTTGGTGTTTCACTTGAACACTAGGCCTCCCCCTATTTCATGTTTCACTTCAGGACTTTCTTTATGACACCCCTGTTGCCTATGCATCTACATACCTATTGTTGTTTAATATCATGGAGAAGCAATTGAATGCAATGGGGGCTGTCTTTAATCAGCCATCTTCCCTTTCAAGCTACCTCTTTTGACTTTTGACTTTTAACTTGTCTCTCATTTGTCTCTAAATTCTTCACTATTCTATCATCTAGTGTAAAACAATAGTTTTGCTATTTTCTCTAGACTGCAGACCTTCCCATGTAGTGGGTACAAGCTTTGGTTGAGGAATTCAATATGTGTTAGAAATATATGAGCCTTTGTTCTTTAAAAAAGAAGCCCCAATTTTGCTTCCGTACATCATCCTTCTTCCTCTCCCCCCTCCTTCTGCCCGACAAATAGCAGTAACTTGTAAACATGCTTGTGACAAGAGTTCTGGAAAACAGGCTTGATTGGTTATTTATCTGTACATGAACTTATAGAGTGTCATGTGGGAATGATAATTGGGTATCTCCCAACTCAGTTATTATGCTCTCTAATGTGATTTAGTAAACCTACATGTACTGAATAGATTAGTAGTGTCACATACCAGCTAAAATTATAGGCTTTTGGCTCAGAGCATCCTGAACAGAGTAAAGGCTCAGAGAATTACTAGTTTTGTGACCTTTGGAAAATTGTTTAATTTCTCTGAAGCAAAGTTTCCTCATGTTGAAAATTGCTGCTAACCTTGTTAGGTTTGCTGTGAAAATGATATAATTATGTGTGAAGAAATCATGGAGATTTTGAAGTCTATCCACAAATTATCCAGTGTACTTACTTCCCATCCATACAGTGTACATGTGCCTTTTCTTTGCCCTTGGACACAATTTTGTGATTGCCATGATGAACAGAAGGCAGGAAAGTGACTTCAGGTGTCTCCTGGGTTTGAGATCGTGAAGACCATAGAAGGAAAATGTCAGAGTTCTAATTGGGCCACTCACCAAATGTTGACTCTTTTCAAGGCACCATGGGAGTGAAGAAATGTCAGGATAATTTCAATCCTAGATATTGTCCACCTATAAGTGGATGAGAATCTCAAGCGTGTGTCCTGAGCCCAGTCAACCCTAGGAATCTTGTAACAATACCATCACCACCAACAACAACCATGAAATTATTGTTGAAAGGGACTTACCCCAAAACCCTTCCCCTATGGGCATCTCCCATCTTCATGACAAAGGAGTACTTGACCCAAGGTGGGGACTGTAAAATCCCTGATAACAGCTCAGATTACAAGAGCAGTTAAACCAGGTGGAGTTACCAGAATTCCTCCCCCACCTAACCCTCTTGGCCTGCCAGGAAATCACTCCCTTTCCTTTGTCCTCAGAAGCCCAACAAGATGATAGGTCCGTTCAAACAGCAAATGTGTCAGTGGTTGCCCCAGCCATCAATCAACTATGTTGAATTCCATTGGCCACTTGTGTATAAGAGTCTATAAAAGTAGCCTGTAAGATTACGCAGGGTCACTCTCTCACTCACATCTTAGAGATGGCCCTGACTGGTCAATATGATTCTCGATGCTAGGTGGGGAATAAAACTGTTTAACTTCCACTTTTGTGTCAGACTTGTTCTTTGATCACAGACCCCAATATTGGGGGACTGGACCCTAGCAATTGTGTTATAGATCACCATTGTTGTTTACAGCATAACAGATAACCAGGACAGAAATTAATATTGAAGTAATTTTTTCTAAGCATCTCATATGTTTAACTCATCTTATCCTCACAATTCTTATTATTTTTACCATGCTACATATTGGACACTGAATGTACAGAGAAGTTAAATGTGACATTTGGCTTTTTTCTTTTCCTATGTAGTAACAAAGACCTCTCAAATCTAGTTGTAAATAATTCTGCTGATCTGAGTCTGACTTGGCTGATTTAACTGGTTTTATTTATGCATGTCAATTATTTGTTCACTGGGGGTTGGGGAATCTCTAATGACTTCACTTAACATTTCTGGCGAATGGTGGCTTATCGAAGTGGTAAATGAAGGGTAATCTATATGACACAAAATATGCATGGTTCCAGGCACTGGTGGTTCATGCCTGTAATCTTTGCTACCCAGGAGTTCTGTTGGAAGCCAGCCTGGGCAGGAATGTCCATGAGACTCTTATCTCCAGTGAATAACAGAAAAAGTTGGAGGTGGTGCCTGTGGCTTTACTAGTAGAGGGCTAGCCTTGAGCAAAAAGTAGCCCAGGGATAATTCCCAGCCCAGAGTTTGCACACCAGGACAGGAGAAAAATAAGGCAGCAGGAGGATTCTAGAAGTGTATGACCTATTTTTTGTGTGTGTTTCATTGCAGTTCATTATAATTGAAGTTTTCTATGTATGCTTAATAATTCATGCATAAGCAAATGTAGTTTATGTTCTTTCAAAGAGTTTCCTAATATCTCAGTAATCTTGGAACAAATTTGTCTTTAAACCAAGCCAAAATTGACTACTGTGTTCTTAGTATATATCTTATTGCCACTCAGTATTAGCTCTTTATAATGAGATCCCATTGAATATAAAGACAGACATAATGTATTTTGATGGCATTAATTCATGTGAAGAAAGAATATCCAGCAAGGAATCTGGAAAGGGAATACCAGTGAGCAAGAATTGTCAATATGATCACAGCACAAGCCAACAAACCCAAGTGTCGTGCCTTTTTGGTAAACAAACCTCAATTTGGAGATAGCTATCTCAGGCCTGAATGGCACTAGTAATTAAGGTCATCTAACTTCCTCTTCTTGCTCCAAACCCATGCTCACCCAGCAACTTCTGTTTGATTTACTTCCCCATGTCATTATGAGGCTGAAGTTACCTGCTGACATAAACATTTTTGGACCCCAGGGCACTTATATTCCTTAGTATAAATTGCTAAATTGGCACTCTGTTTTGTACATCAGACTCTTTCACATTCCAAGGGATTAATCAAATACAAACACATTGACATATTTCGTTTTCTAGATCTGAAAATCTGCTGGATAGACACTGGAGTGCCAAGACTTGAAAAGTGACTGTGCCCTGCCAGGTCTGACAGCTGCTGTCCCCAGATGGCACATTTACCTGCTCTCTAACTCCAAGTGCTGGCACATAGCAGGTCCAGATATGTATGTGGAGGTATAAGCTCTTCTTAAGGTGCCATTTCTTATATAACTAGGACCAATTTTTCCATTCATTGGTGATTGATTCCAAGAATAGCATTTACATGAAAAACAACTTGGATTTGATTTAGCTGATTTTCAATGAATTTGCACCTGCAAAGACTGATTTTTCCCTTTCTTCAGGATAAAAAATACCTTAGAAGGAAAAGCTCTGTCATTCATCTGTCTACTGTCTTCTTTATTCATCTTGAGCCAAATCTAAACTAACAAACACATATGATTAGTGTTATTAAAAGCAGAACTTGGAGCTAAATCAACTTTTATTATCAAAAGGTTTCTTCTCTATGATACTATCACATTTCTCTGAATACCACTTTTGTAGATGATGGGTTTGCTAGTTTTTCCTACTGGTGAAACAAACAAAACACATATGCAGATGATTATTATCGTTTGAAAGCAAAAACAGTTGGAAAATAAAGCAAATTGTAGCCATAATCATTATTTAAAATCTTTCAAATTGTATTGCTCAATACTATTATTATTTGTCATCTCTTTAAAATGCCTTAACATTTAAACTAATTCACTTGTACTTTATATATTCCTCGGCTAGAACATGACTTCTTCATAGTTGTTTATATATTTATTACCTTTTAACCACCTTCCTAATAACATGCTTAGGAGATAACTGTTTGCATAAAAGACACTTATAAAACATCTGAATTAAATTTCAGGCATTCTACTGAAAGCTAAGAGTGTAACAATTGCATGATTCTTCAGTTCCAAGAGCTTGAAGTTGGATTGAGTCAAATTACAAATAAGCTAATTGTTATTCTATGCTTAATTAATTTTCTTTAGCAGATTTATACAGACAACCTAAGTGTTGGGAACTATTCTAGACCTTAGGAATCCAACAATGAACCTGAACAAGAAGGTTCTTACTTTAGTGAAGTATGTAAGGTAAGGTTGGAAAAAGTAAATAAGAGAAGAAACCAGAGGATCATGAGTCCTATAAAGAAAACAAAACATAGAGATTTGACCAATAGAGATGGCTGTGTTGAGTGGGTGAAATCTGTGCTGGAATCAGAATATCAGGAAATGGCCAGCTGAGATCTGAATGAGTGAGGAAATTTCTAAGCAGTGGTATAGAAATTATAAAAGCTTCCCTTAAAGAACAACTGGGACTTGTTGGAAGCACCTTATTCAGTTCTGACTCAGATGGGAATAAGATGAGGAAGACATATAACATGGGGCCAAAGCCATTCGAAAAGGGTTTGTATTTCCTCCTAACAGTCCTCGGGGCTGAATGGGCATGTTGGATATCTTGATCATATTTAGTTACAAAAATAACAATAAAATAAAATAAAATGTCTCTGTGTTCCTAGTGCTAGATGGAAATGGGTCAATGAAGTAAGTTTTGCTATAATCCAAAGGGAAAGACTGGTGATGAGAACCATCTCAGCTATGAAGATTGCTAGGATTGCCCAAAAATATCTGGGAAAGTGCAGGCCGAGCCAAATGAATTCTGCTTTGACAAATCTGGACTTCATCAGGAGGTGCTTGTGGACTACTGCCTGTGCTACAAAAGCAGGGACAGTCAACTTCTGTGAAGAATAGGAAGATGCATATCTTGACTTGAGACAATATCTTCACAGTTCAGCTCAAAAGCAGCTGCAGACATTGGTAACAGAATCAGTCAGCCAATAGATTTGGCTTGATAGTCATAATTTGACAGCTGTAGAGTAGAGGTAATGATTCTTACTGACTGCCAAGGATCTTTTTATTCTCCCTTGTGTCTTGTGCCACAACTTTTCATCCGTACTCTTTGGGTTTATTTAATTTTAAGACCTCCCCAAATATTTGATATATTCTTTAAGCCATTTAGAATATTCTCAAATATGACACTTCAAAACAACTTTCCTAAAGGTTTTACCTGATTGCCTATGATTGATAAAGCTTTATCCATCAGAAATATTCACACCAGCTTCTTTGAGAAAAGCTCTCAGTAGATTTCACTTATTACTTCAGGGATAATTCTTCTCTGTTAGTTCCCAGCACCAGAAATGACTGGTTACAAAGAGATTGGAATCATATTTTATTTGTGTCTTCAACTCTTATGTACTAACAGCAAGTTATATAGATTTGTTCGTTGTTTTTATTCATCTACTTCCTTCTATGCAAGTCAGAAAAGTAATGCAAGCATTTGTTTTTTTCTTTTTTTAAAATTGTTATTAATAGAAGGGTTACATTATATTCACCAGATAGAAGGTGCATTAATTCACAAATATTGATACCCTTTCTCATGACATGGTCCCCACTTGCCTCCCTCTCTCCCCCCATTCATCTTGATTTCCCCCCTTTCCCTATCCAATTTCAAATAACCAATTAAGCATATATAAAATATATCAGATAACAAGGTGAAATATTGTAACAATATGAGATAGCCAAGGGACAGCAAAAGAGATGAGAGATAACATAGTACATTAAGGACAACAATCATTATATGGCTTTTGTTTCCTTATCCTGGAGGTCCTTACATTTAGCGTCATACTATATGGCCTTATGTATCTAGGTTTTGCTCTATTGTAAATCTCTGCTAGGAGAGGCCAAGGTTTCTACTGATTATGACAAATGAGGGAAACTATTGGACCTATGTTCTTTTGAGTCTGGCTTACTTCACTTAATATGATTTTTTCTAAGTCTTTCCATTTCCTTACA
The DNA here is from genome assembly GCF_031878675.1 of Megascapheus bottae. NCBI lineage: Eukaryota > Metazoa > Chordata > Mammalia > Rodentia > Geomyidae > Megascapheus > Megascapheus bottae. The sequence continues at coordinate 29,481,552 of NC_143523.1, read as the reverse complement.
AATGGGGCAATGTCATTCTGACAGCAACATAGAATTCCATTGTATATAAGTACCACATCTTGTCGATCCACTCATCAACTGAGGGACATCTGAGTTGGTTCCATATCTTTGTTATGGTAAATAGTGCTGCAATGAACATTGCTGTGCTAGTGGATTTGGTCTGTCCTTGTTTCTGGACGATTGGGTAAATGCCAAGTAATGTGGTCTATTTTGGAAAATGTTCCATGTGCTACTGAAAAAAAAAATGTATATTGTGTTGTTGCTGGATGAAAAATCTGCAGATGTCTGTTAGATCTAGTTGGTCTATACAGTTGTTCAATTCTAAGGTTTCTCTTTTGAGTTTTTGCCTGGTTGATCTGTCCATAGGTAAGAGTGGTGTGTTAAAGTCACCAACAATCACTGTGTTTTGATCTATGTATGGTTTCAGTGAAAGTAAAGTTTGCTTAATGAAGGTCGAAGCTCTAGGATTGGGTGTGTAGATATTTAGGATGGTTATGTCCTTCTGGAGGAGAGATTCCCTTTATTAGTATGTAGGAACCTTCTTTGTCTTTTCTCACTAATTTTAGTTTGAAGTCTATTTTATCTGGTATGAGGATGGCAACTCCAGCCTGTTTATGGGGGCCGTTAGCTTGATAAACTTTATTCCAACCTCTCACTTTCAAAAAATGTTTGTTTTTTCGGGTAAGATATGTCTCTTGAAGACAGCAGAACGATGGATCTTGCTTTTTGATCCAACTAGACAGTCTATGCCATTTAATTGGAGAGTTAAGTCCATTGATATTGAGTTAGGATTGAGAAATATTTATTAGTTCCTGCCATTTTTAAAAGCTTCATTAGGGCCTGTGTCTTGACAGTTCTTTTGGTACTTTGATGGTATGATTTTTAGGTGCCATTTCTTTCTCTGCATTACATTTGTGTTGGTTTTCAATGTGTAGAACATCTTTGAGAACTTTTTGTAATGTTGGTTTGGTTGCTATGTAATGTTGCAGCTTTTCCCTGGAATGGAATGTTTTTATTGTTCCCTCAGTTATGAATGAGAGCTTAGCTGGGTACAGTATTCTTTGTTGGTAATTATTTGACTTCAGGACATGACATATATCCTTCCAATCTCTTCTTGCTTGCATGGTCTCTGCTGAGAAATCTGGGGTTATTCTGATTGATTTTCCTTTGTAGGTGATTGTTCTCTTCTCCCTGGCTGTTTTTAGGATCCTTTCTTTGGTCTCTATTGATCCGGTTCAGATTATAATGTGGCGGTGGGATGTTCATTTCTGGTCAGCTCTGTTTGGGGTTCTAAAAGTTTCTTGTATCTGGATGGGCCTGCCCTTCTGGATATTTGGGAAATTCTCTGAGATGATTCCCTGAAGTACATTTCCAATACCATTGACCTCTTCATCCAGGCCCTCCTCAATACCAATTACCTTAAATTAGGCTTCCTAATTGTATCTTGCACCTCCTGAAACATTCTCTCATATTTCCTAGATTTGGTTTGACTCATTTTCTGTTCTTTCTCTATAACAACTAAATTATCTTCAACCCCAGAAACTCTCTCTTCTGCATTGTCTACCTGCTATCAAAACATTCTACTTTATTCTTCGTCTCCCTTGCTTCTAATTGCTCATTTTTGATGTCTTGCATCTCTTCTTTTAGATCATGTATGGATTTCTTTAACTCCTTGATTTCCATTTGAGTGGTTAGCTCAGCAGCTTTATTCTCTTTGGACATTTGTTGGAGTTCGGTCATCTTTTTGTTTGTGTATTCTATGAATTCGTCCATTTTTCTTTGAAAAACCTTTGTTATGGCCTCCTTTATGGCTTTCCCTTTTTCACATATCAACTTGTTTATGGTTTCCTCTTGTTTAGCTATGGCTTCCTCCCTTATCTCTTTCTTTATATTTTCACCTTTTTCATTAATGATGTTAATCATTTGCATTTGTATAGCACTTCGAAGACTCTCCTCTAGATTTGCCACTGGCTGCACCATTGCCTGTTTATATGCTATTCCTTGATTTGACATTTTTCTTGAGTTTCTTGTTCTTCCCATTTGAAAATGGGAGCAAGATTAATACTAAACAAGATTATAATTTTCAGATATAATCAACCTAGACCTCTTTAGATGGCTGACAAGAGATGTTCACAATTTTAGATTGGTATTATCACTCTCTCTTTCTTTTTGTGCACTTACAGACAAATCTAATACCACCACTGATTACCGAAAAAATTAGATTAAATTTATGAAAATAACAGGCCAGGAGTTTGGCCTAGTGGTTAAAGTGCTTGCCTAGCATGTATGAAGACCTGGGTTCGATTCCTTGGTATCACATACATAGAAAAAGGCTAGAAGTGGTGCTGAGGCTCAAGTGGTAGAGCTCTAGCCTTGAGAAAGTCCAAGGACAGTGCTCAGGCCATGAGCTCAAGCTCAGGACTGGCAAAAAAAATTATGAAAATAAGAAGAGTAGTAAGAAGAATATATAGAGAAGAGGGAGGTAGATATAGGAGATTTCAATGACAAAAATTTTAAAAAGATAAAACAAACAAACAAACAAAATATGTGGGGGGAGATTCCTCACTACTGTGAGTTCTTATCCAAGAAATACTAGGGTTGAGAACCAGGAGATTAAAAAGCAGGTGACTGTATCAATATAGATATCATTTATATCCAGACTGTACCCAAAGCTGTCACTCTGTTTCTAGGAACGACCAAAGTGACAGAAGGAATAAGTGAAAAGAAAGAGAAAAAACAAAAGGAAAGAATCATAACATTAAAAAAAAAGGTATAGGTAAAATGGTAAAGAAAAAATAAGAACACCTAAAAATGCAAATGAAAAGGGGTAGAAGAAAAAAAATACAAAGAAGAACAACAAAAAAAAGAGTATTCTTCAGGGTTTTTTTTTGGGGGGGCAGGATAGGAAACTTGTGTCTCCACTAAATTTGGGATGCAAACACTTCAGAAAGTCTTTTTCTCTTGTGATTTGGCTTTGTGGTTTTTCGGATCCGATTGCTTGATTGGGAAAATGAAGCTGAAAGAGTCTTGGGCGGCTTTGTTTACCAGGTCTGTGGCCGGCACAGGGTCTGGACTTCAGCAGCGCTGGGGCCAGATTTCCAGCTAAGGGATCTCTGAGAAATCCTTTGCCAGTTAGAATGATGGTGCTGCCAGCACCACCTCTCAGGCTCCAATTGCTTTGGCCAGGTCTTTGCCACCAGTCAAGATGGTGCTGCTCTCAGCTGGAGGGGGAGGGGCTCCCCCCCAATGCCATTCTGCAAGCAGAAGTGGAAACTTCTCCTCGGAGCTACTCACAAATTGCTGGATTCTCCGGTTCTGTGGAGCTGGTAGGTCCGTGCACCGCCGGGTGTGGGCTCTGGGCTCATGCAGGCTCTGTGTGGCTCTGTCTGCAGCTGGTGGGTCTGAGGCACTGAGAAGCCCTGTCTGCTCAGATTCAGAAGGAAGCTTTATCTCCGTGGCTGCTCCGCGGCTGGTGCTGCTCCATACTGTCTTCTTGCACCAGTTTTCTGCCTTTCTCCTCTCTGACTGAGATCTCTGTGGTGCTAAAACTTACTTAGGATCGATTTTTGGTTAAGAACTTTCCCCTAAGCTACCAGAACTGGTATCTTGGCGAGAGCTCAGAAAGACTCACACGAACTCCCACTATCTTCCACCGATTCTCAAAGCATTTGTTTTATAGTTAATAAACTATTATGACTAGCAATGAAGCATAAAAGCTATAGAAGAAGCAGTAAGACAGGTTAGACATTAGGTACAAGAGGACGAAGTTTATGGCAACCTTAGCAAGGGTAGCATGGGGACAGCATAAAGAATTACTTACTATACATAATTCAGAGATTAGAGTCAGATAGTGAAATCCACTGTAGTCCTACTTAGCAAAAGACAGAACCATAGAAAAGAAAATACCATTGCTGAGGCAGTATCCAAAACAGCAAAGGATAGGGAAAACAAGTTAATTTTAACTTCTACTTGTTAATCTCCTTTCAGTTCTTCAACTGATTGTACTTAGATTCAATGAAATAAAAGCTTATGAAACAAAGTCAGAGGGAGCAATAAGGGTCAAGAAGGGAGAGGAAAATGACTGCGACTTGCTCATCTTCTCTTCTGCCTGCCATTTCTCTGGTTCCTGTGATGTGATATACATGGAGAAAGATTTGATTCAGCCAAGTACCAGAGAATCAACTACTTCAGGGCCAAAAGCAACTTGAATTTCCTTGTCATTCACAACTAATCACAAAGCCTCAGCAGATCCCATGCTACAGATAATCTTTCTGCTGAGTTCCAGCTCCTCCACAAATCAGCAGCCACAACTATGCTACACTGTGTAAATATTTCCCTGGTATACCCTGGATAAGTAACAAGGGGATATAACAAGTGATACACTTTGATTCCATGGTGTTTATTAATCACTCTTATATCATCTGTGAGCATGCCCTGGTAGTAACTAATAGATTCCTGCTAGTTTCTTTCAGAGCCTGATATCCTACAAAACCAGTATTGACATACTGGTATGACATTTAGACAAGAGAAACCTGTGTACTAAAAGGAAGAGCATTGCCTATAACATCTCAATAGCTCTGCTGGGGGAACTCACTTTGAAAGAGTTACTTCCAAGTGATAAAGACATATTTCTTTTAACTAGACTCAGGAAATAGGAGTGGATTTATGTGGAGGTAGGTGAGCAGAGACTACAGACAATACTGGGATCAGGATAAAAGAATTTCCAGTATTTGGTTGATATGGGGATCCATTACTGGCTCTTCTTGACCTGCAGGCTTCTAAAGTGACCCATCTGAGACCCACAGGGTTTGGGCTTTGGGAACATTTGATTATAAGTAATTAGGAGTATTCTCGAAACATGTTAGAATGCCCAGTCTCTCTTTTTTTCTCTCTTTCTCTCATTCTCATAAGAATATTTCCAAACAAGGAGCAATCTTTAGAACAGTCTAACAGAATTAGTGAAATTACAATAGCAATAACCTGGCTAGTGAGGCCTAGAGCATTTGAAATCTATGCAGAATAGTTTCCCAGCAGTAAGAATAAAAAGACTCAAGGACAGACTGTCTTTAGTAAAAATGTGTTCTTTGTTACATCAGGCTTGAAATTACCTAGTACATCTGGATTATTGAGGGGATTTGGGTCTTGCTTTCAGGTAGAGCAAGGGCTCTTATTTTCAAGGACTCATGCAATTCTTTCTAGGTTTAAATTCAAAGGTAAGAGAATTTCTGTAGAATACTCTTACTGGTAGTCTTGATACTGTATCTGTCCCTTTGGTTCTTTTAGAGTGATGGTATGGGGCTGCATATCGTTATCATTCTTTCCATAAGTTCTCATTTTATAGGCCATGAATATAGAGGAACACAGGACAGAGTGGTCTACAGAAGCTCATAGATGCAGTTTTGGGAAAACATCTTGGTTAAGCTGATGGATCATACGGGAATTTGGTTGAGCAGTTGCATTTTAGGTTCTGGATGGTTGCCTAAAATCTGCAAAGTAAGGAATTTTGAGTGCAGAGTTATGTGTTCTGTTCTTCCTGCCTGCCCATATTGCCAAAACATTATACAACTGACAAGATATTTTTTCAACAGAATAGCACATTGATCATTCCGAGGTCTGTTGAGGAAAGTTGTCAAGCAGCCAATTGATGATACCACACTGGTGATCTGACCCCATTACTAACCTGGTTCAAATAACTTGACAGCACAGGATGCCAACAAATCATGATCTTATGGATCACTTTAGACAGGGAAGAAACTGAATTACCCTTCAACTGAGTTGATAAGGTTGAAATATGTAAGAAGAAGCATTTTTCTCCTTAGAAAAGGTCTACTATCCCACTGAATCATACTAAAGTAGATTTCTAGAGCAGGAAGATTAATGACAATATTGTCATGTAAAATTAGCCCCTTCAATAGAATGAAAGAATGGATATAATTTTATAGATTCAGTGACTCAGAAATCTCTACTGCTTTAAACAATTGCTATTTGGAAATTAACATCCTATTTGGTACAAGGGGAAATGACATTTCGTGCAAATAAATACAAAATCCAAACCAACAACCAGTTTAATATGTACCTTACATCTGTGGGTTTCATTTGTTTAGCCAAGCACTGATGGCTCAGGAGGCTGAGAATGGAGGATTGCAGTGTAAAGCCAGCCATGAAGGCAATCTAAAGAGACTCTTATCTCCAAAAAAATACTCAGAAAAAACCAGAAGTGGTGTTGTAGCTCAAGTGGCAGAGAACTCGTCTTGAACACAAAGAAGCTCATGGACAGCACCCTGTCTCTGAATCCAAGTCCCAGGACTGGCAGAAGAAGAAGAAGAAGAAGAAGAAGAAGAAGAAGAAGAAGAAGAAGAAGAAGAAGAAGAAGAGAGGAGGAGGAGGAGGAGGAGGAGGAGGAGGAGGAGGAGGAGGAGGAGGAGGAGGAGGAGGAGACAACAATGACTCACTGGCTTATTACCAGATAAATAGTCATTAGTCATGTTGCCAGTTTATTAATGAATAGCCTAATAGATGACTATTATGCTAGTGAGAAATTTTTCTTCTGTAATAAAATCTGAATTTATTTGCAATTTATGTTAGTATATATTTTCAAATAAGAAGAACTTTTAGTGGTTATGCTTTCCTTTTGTTTAACAAGTATAGACAGAGCCTAACCCTAAATTTATAAATGCAAATTACAAGGTAAGAATACTATTTCTATGTTAATTAAGCATGTTAATATTATGTGTAATACTTTTTTTTGTACATTTATCTTCATAGGTCAACTTATAAAACTCAACAATTAACAGAAAAATACCCCCCACCCCACCAAATAAGACTGAGTTAGGTATGATTTGGCTCTGGCTTATCTAAATTCTGAACACTGTATTTCTTCCAGTATAATACTGACTACATCAAAGAAAATTACATGAGAAGAGAGACAATCACGGTATTTCACTCATCATTCACAGTGTAGATAGTTGTCTGCATTCCTATCCAAACCACAATATCAATTGCTTTCCTAGCCTTCAAATTCCTAGGATGCTCTACAGAAATTCAGAACCACAGTTTTTTTTCCAAACAACATACTGTACCTCATCCATATCCAACCCTGAATGTAATCATTCAGCCCTTTTGTGTTTTTGTAAGATCTGAGAAAGATTAAGGTGATGAAAAGCAAGGTGACGAAATAGGGACATACAGGCTTAGGTCATGCTGAGCCACTTCTGGCTCCATGAGGAAATTTAAATAGTTGCCTGTACAGTAAAGAAAACTCATCAGATCACAGTTACTATCTATTGTGTGTTGTGGAGTGGGTAGGTTAAGGTAATCCAGAAAAAGAATGGCTGATTCTTAACTTCATTATTATTTGTTTTGGACCCCATCACTGAAGTCAAGGTGACTAAACCATTGCAATTTGGCCTTGATTGACTTTTTTTTTGAAATGTAACATTTTTATCATTTTACAGGGGGACATTATTTGTAACTGTGTGCATAGCAATTGAAATGTAATTTTGCTCATAAAACTTTTAGTTTTTGTGAGCTTTGTCAACAGTTGAAGGTAAATAAAAATAGCATTTGAATAATGAATGCTAACAAGAGTCAAAATGAGAAGGTTCATAATAGAATTGAAAAATCAATGCCTCTAAAGCCTTCTATATTTTTAAATCCCATATTCATAACACATTATTACTTCAAGGACTGTGACATGTCAAAGCTGCTAGAATGTCTTGAGCTGTTCCAAGTTATGTAATCCTGAAATATTGACTAATACATTCTTTTGATTTTTGTCTGTATCTATTCTAAAAACAAAAGCAAAGACAGTTACACAATTGAGGGAGCTGACATGCTAAACAATCACAATCACAAACCACAGAACGTTGTCCAGGCACCCCTAGTTTACAGTACATCATCACCTGGAAGAGTAGAAAATGGATCTGTAATTTTCTGCAGAGAAGTTGGACTCAAGGCCCAGGGCTCCAAATTCGAACATAAGTCAAATATAAGGATAAATGAATGTTTTGTTTGGTCATTTCCTAGAATAAAGGGGAGAGTCAGTGTTGGGGTATAAAACACAGGATTATACAATTTTTTAAAAAATGAATAGTACATACAAATATTGAACTAGAGAAAAGGCTAAAGGTAAATTTAATCTTAAAAAGGTAAATTGAGGCCTTTAGTTTTTAATAGAGAGAACATTTTGTATTTCCCAAATACTTGTCTGAATTCTTTCTGTGCTGTGAATAAAGAAAGAACTACCATTTTTTGAAACACAATTGTCTTTTGTACTTCTTTAGTTTATTCATTTCTTTTATAGATTTGAATGAACTCAAGGATCATAGTTACTCATATAATCCAGCCTGACATGGAGTGGTCAGAGCCGCTGAACTGTGATCACAGAATCTTTCTTCTACTCTATTCTGTTAAGTACTATGAAAACCTAAAAGGACACCAACATTGAAGAAGACAATTTACATTCTGTATAATAAAAATGAATCTAGTACAGCAGGCCAGTGAGCAGTAGGGGTAAAGTAAAAAATTGTTCTACTAATTTTACATAGTGAGAGTCACTGATTTTACATAATAGGAGTCAGAGCCAAGGATGCCCACTCTCTCCACTCCTCTTTAACATAGTATTAGAATTCCTAGCCAGTGCAATAAGGCAAGAAGCAAGCATAAAAGGGATACAAATAGGGAAAGAGGAAGTAAAACTTTCCCTCTTTGCAGATGACATGATCCTGTATTCAAAGATTCCTATAGACTCTACTCCCAAGCTCCTTGAGCTGATGCAAAACTTTGGAAGGATAGCAGGGTATAAAATTAACCCTCAAAAATCAACTGCCTTCCTCTACACCAACAGTGAGAGGAATGCGGCAACAATCAGGAAAGCAACTCCTTTCGCAATAGCCTCAAAGAAAATAAAGTACCTAGGAATTACCTTAACTAAGAATGTAAAGGACCTTTTTGATGAAAACTTTAAAACCTTGAAAAAGGAAATTAAAGCAGAACTGAGGAAATGGAAAAACCTCCCATGCTCCTGGATTGGAAGAATCAATATCGTGAAAATGATAATCTTGCCAAGGGCTATCTACAAATTCAATACAATGCCCACCAATATCCCAATGTCATTCTTTAAAGAAATACAAGAGGCAATCCAAAATTTCATATGGAATAATAAAAGACCCCGTAGAGCAAAAGCACTTCTTAGCAGAAAGAACAGCACAGGAGGAATTTCAATACCAAACTTTAGACTCTATTACAGAGCAATAATTATCAAAACAGCTTGGTACTGGCACAAGAACAGGCCTGAAGACCAATGGAATAGAACTGAAGACCCAGATATTAGACCACAGACCTATGACCACCTAATCTTTGACAAGGGAGCCAAAAAAATAGAATGGAAGAAAGCCTCTTCAACAAGTGGTGCTTGCAGAACTGGTTAAGCACATGCAGAAAACTAAAGTTGGATCCTTCTTTGTCACCCTGTACTAGAATTAACTCCAAATGGATCAAAGACCTGGAGGTAAAAGCTGACACACTGAAAACTTTACAAGAAGGAATAGGAGATACACTAGACTTCCTTGGCACAGGTCGAAACTTTCTTAATAAGGACCAAGAATCACAACAAATCAGAGAAAGGGTGGATAAGTGGGACTGCATTAAACTGCAGAGCTTTTGTATGGCAAAGGACCCAGCTAGTAAACTAAATAGGAAGCCTACAGAGTGGGAGAAGATCTTCACCAGCCAAACAACGGACAAAGGCCTCATATCTAAAATATATCAACAACTCAAAAAATTGAATCACTCCAAAACTAATCTCCAAAGTAACAACCATCCCATTAAAAGATGGGCCGAAGACTTAAAGAGAATCTTCTCTGCAGAAGAAACAAAAATGGCCTATAGACACATGAAGAAATGCTCAACATCTCTGGTCATAAAAGAATTGCAAATCAAAACAACTCTAAGATTCCACCTCACTCCAGTTAGAATGGCCAGGATCAGGAAAACTAATAACAACAGATGCTGGAGGGAATGTGGCCAGGAGGGATCACTACTACACTGTTGGTGGGAGTGCAAACTCGTTCAACCACTATGGAAAGCAGTATGGCAGTGCCTCAAAAGGCTAAACATAGAACTCCCCTATGACCCAGCAATTCCACTACTTGACATTTACCCAGCCATCCAGAAACAAAGACATACTAAATCCACTAGCACAACAATGTTCATTGCAGCACTATTTACCATAGCAAAGATATGGAACCAACCTAGATGTCCCTCAGTTGATGAGTGGATCAACAAGATGTGGTATTTGTACACAATGGAATTCTATGCTGCTGTCAGAAAGAATGACATTGCACCATTTGTTAGGAAATGGAGAGACTTAGAAAAGATCATATTAAGTGAAGTAAGCCAGGCTCAAAGGAACTTAGGCTCAATGGTTTCCCTCACTTGTCATAATCAGTAGAAACTTTGGGCTCTCCTAGCAGAGATTTGCTATAGAGCAAAACCTTGATACAAAAGGCCATATAGTAGGACACTAAATGAAAGTATCTCTAGGATATAGAAACATAAGCCATATAATGAGTGATTGTTGTCCTTAATGTACTATGTGATCTCTCATCTCTTTTGCTGTCCCTTGGTTATCTCATATTGTTACAGTATCTCACTTTGTTACCTGCTATATCGGATATATTTGTATTTGGTTATTTGAAATTGGATAGGGAAGGGGGGAAATCAAAATGAGGGGTGGGGGTGGGGGGCGGGAAATGGGTACCAAGACATGTGAAAAGGTATCAATGTATGTGAATTAATGCACCATCTATCTGGCAAATATCATGTAACCCTTCCAATAAAAATATATGAAAAAAAACCCTTCCAATAAAAATATATGAAAAAAACCCTTCCAATAAAAATATATGAAAAAAATAGGAGTCAGAGCATGTTGTCGGGGTTTTTAGCACTCTTTGCCTCCTGACCAGCAGGAAGGGCAAAGAGAACACCCCCCCAACTAAGATGAGACCGAGAAAGGTTCGGGCCGGCTGGCTGCCTTCACCCAGCCCTTCCCTTCTCCAGAGGGAAGACACAGATGCGCCAGGGAGAATGTCACAGCAGACTCTTTTAATGGGAAGATACCAGGGGCTAAAGTAAGAAGCAGATTGTCTATTAACATAAAAGTAGGTAGGACAGGGGGTGGTAGGTGCGGTCAAAGAGGGTGGTGGGGCCAATCCATGGGTTCGAGGTAGCCTTATTTTACATCACAAACCATAGCCAAACCTCCCTACCAGGAGACAGGCAGGTTGGATCTCCAAAACCAGGAAGTGAGCACTGGGCCAGGAGGTAGGCCTTTTACCCTTGATGTGACGTGCCCCGTAGCATGTCAGTAATCTTTACAATATTCACATTCCACTAACATGTCTTGAGTGTTTTCTGCAACCTGAGTCCTTACTCAATACTTTACATATGTCGGGGTTTTTACGCCTGGACTAAGACGAGACCGAGAAAGGTTAGGGCCGACTGGCCGCCTTCACCTAGCCCTCCCTCTTCAGAGGGAAGATACAGATGCACCAGGGAGACTGTCACAGCAAGACTCATTTATTGGGAAAGTACAAGTGTTAAAGTAGAATGCAGGAGTCTATCAGCATACAGGTGGGCAGGGCAAGGGGAGGTAGGTGCGGTCCGAGAGGGGGGTGGGGCCAATACTAGGGTTAGAGGTAGCCTTATTTTACATCACAAACCACAGCCAAACCTCCCAATGAGGCGACAGGCAGGTTGGCCAATTTTCCTAATGTGACGTACCCCCCCACACACATATATCAGAATCTCATCTTCACAGCAATTTTATAAGCCAGCACAATATGGATACTTTTAAAAGAGGGTAAAACTGATGTCTCTAGAGATTAAATGGGGGGTCCCAAGGCTTCACAATTGGTTGATATAACTGAGCTTCAAATTTAAATTTAAAGTTCTGTTCTAGGCAGTACTCTCTAGTAACAGACTCTGAACCAGGGATTTGAGCATAATTCGGGACTAAAACATGCATCTAGCAAGATCCAGTAAGGGGAGGGGAAACTATACATAGAGGAACAAGAAATCAGGCAAGGGTATATACAATCTTAGATGAAGCCTCAGGTTTAGATTTTGCTTTGGGTCAGAGAAACTAAGATTTATACCTCCTTCCATCTTTGTCTGATCCAGTGATTTCCTCCTCTTTCATCTTTTAGGTAGAATTCTTTTGTGATTATAATGTTAACTTTCTATCTGTCTGATCTAGGTATTGTCTCTGACCTTGTTGCATTTCAGCTCATCATCTTCTTCATCCAGGATCTTCATTCATTGATTTTTGCCCCAGTTGTTTGAATCCACATACTTCTCTGTGTTGAAAATGACACTAAGTAGCTCTGTGCTATAACTCAAAGGAATGGCCTTAGGTAAAGGCCTTCAATTAACTTTCCAGTTCATCACTCTCATATACATGCAACACATGCAAAACAAGCTATGTGAAGCTGCCAGTTGAGGTCAGAAATAGCTCCTTTTTCCTGCATTTTATGTTCTCTGGGTGATGTTATTCATGCATCAGAAGTCTAGAGGTTTTACATTTTGATAAGGAATAAAACAAAATTTCCATTTAGCAACCTGAAGTTGGTTCTCCTTCATTTAGAAAGTATTTATTCCTGTTCACATTTATTCTTCGGGAAGCCTGGCTTGTGATGTTTATACGGCAACCTTTGGTGGATTTCATAGCCTTGTCTAAGTAGGGAGGACAGGAGGTTCAAAGGGTGCCAGCAGGCCAGGGATGGCAAGCACATCTCTTCTAAGAGCCTGTGGCCACAGAAGGAAAGACATAGAGGCTGATCATTTCTAAAAATCAATACGGTTAGTGAATTACAATCTGTTGCCACTAATTAAATGTTAAAAGTTCAGCTTTTGTGACTCTGGAAAATAATGCTTATGTTAAATTATGTAAGATTAGTTCCTGAAATTAAAGACATCATTTTGGAAAGCATCATCTACCCATCTCTCTCTGTTTCCTTCTCTCTGTCTCCTTCTCTGTGTCTGTCTGTCTGTCTGTGTCTCTGTCTCTCTAGCTCTCTGTCTCTCTGTCTATTTCTTTTCATCTCCCATTCTCTCTCTCTTTCAGTGCTAGTGTTTGAACCCAGAGACTCACATGTGCTAGGTAAGTTCTGTACTACTAGGTTACACTGTATTTTTCAAGTACTATAATGAAATAAATTGAAATGAGTAGTAATTTGTCGAAATCTGAGAAATTTTAGGCATTTCAGAAAAAGCATAGTTTTCTATCAATTAATACCACAACCATTGTAGAAGAGACCAGAATCAGACAAGGAGACATATCCCATGCATCTTCACTGGGACTTAAACCCAGGGCCTTTCACTTGCTAGGATGCATTCTACTACTTGAACCACACATCTGAAGTCTTTTTGCCTTGTCTATTTCTCTCATAGAGTCAGACATTTATGCTTTAACCAGCCAACCTTCCTTCTCCTGAGTAGGAAACACACATTACCACATCAGACTTATTTTTTGAGATCTGCTGTCAGTGATTTTTGCCCAGCTAAGCCTCAAAATATGGTTGTCATGGTTCTGGTTCCTTCATAGCTGGGTTTATAGATATGAATCACTACAATAAATTTCCCATAGGCATTTTTTAAGGTGATAAGTCTTTATACCTTTTTGTACATCTAACTGGCAAAGAAATGAACTCAATCTCCTAGAGAAAGTATTTCATCACTCACCTATAATTATCACTTGTCATTTCTTGGCATGCAGGCCAATGCTATAGGCATATCCCCAGACAACTTGGCTGCTTTGTGCTAAAACTCCCAACAATGATTTCAAGGTAGAATTAGTTATGCTACATTCAGTACGTTACAGAGGTAGAATTCCCTACCATCAAGACAATTTGTAATTGAGAAGTAATTTACTAAAAAGAAATCATGACAGAAAATATCATGACACCGTGCTGTTTTAATGCAGTAGTTAAATAGGTTTAAACTTGAACTTTAGAATCAGCCCACACAAAAGAGACACCTAAGACTATAATTTCTGCCCAAAATAAAATAATGCTGAGCAGATATTGATAAAAGGGAGAAGGAAGCCTAGGAACCATTGTCATCCATCAGGAATGTAGACAACAGAAATAAAGTCAGCAGAACTAGCCCATTGTGTGCTTTTCTCTAAGAATTTCTGGCTGTTATTATACTTTTTATTTCCTAAATCAGTGGAGATTTGTTGTCCTCTTTATCTCTTACACTAAGAGTAATCTCCTAAAATATAGAATTAGATTAATATTTTATTCTTTCAGACAAAGCCCAGCCAAACCAACCAACCAATCAACCAAACAAGAAATCTTCACTGAGGATACATCCTGAAAGCAATTAGATGTGCATGAGGAAAAATCATGAAAAAGTTCCTAGGGAATGAGTTTGATTCTCCTGAGGGCATGGGAGGTCTATTAGTTATATTGAAGAATTATGAATAATTCTGCTCAACATACTTTGGTGCCAAAAGCATTAGGATAGATAGCTTTTATATACTCTTTGGTAAGAAATAAAGATTGCTAATAATAGATAATGATTCAGCACCATTATTAGTATTAACATGTCTTATGTGTTCAGCTATGTCCTGCTGAAAAACTATGCTGCATTTTTAGCCCCCAATACCCCCAATAAGAGTATAATCTTATTCAGAAATAGGATCCTTGCTGATTAAGTTAGTTAAGCTGAGGATATATGGGAATAAAACAAGCCTTTAATCCATTATGACACATGTCCTTATCAAAGAAGAAAAAGCTCTGTCCAGGGAAAGACAGAGTCACACAGAGCTGAAATGATAATCTAAAGATGAAGACAGACATCAAAGTGATATTCTCACAAGCCACAAAATATCAAAGATCAAAGATCGCCAATAAACACCAGAAGCTGGCAGAAGATGGATTCTCCCCTATAGGTTTCAGAGGAAGCTTGGCCATGCCTTAAAAAAAACCTTGATTTTACACTTCTAGCTTTCAGTACTGTGAGACAATTAATTCATATTGTCACAAACTTCTCAGCTTATAGAACTTGGTTTATAGCCCTACAGAATTAACTGAGCATGTAAGGTCCAGTAAGCAACTATATAAAATTTTTGTAAAATGAGAATACCTTAATCAGTAGTTAAGTTACTGTCATCATCTAAACCATGTTATTTCTTTTTTTTCTAGTATAATAGCTTCCCCTTTTTATATAGTTTGAATTGTACACTATGTTTTTAACTTAAGATCCTCTTACCCAACTATGTGAAGTTATTGCTTTTCTCCCTCTCCTCTCTTTTTCTCCTTATGGTGTATATCATATTGTTACTGTATCTGACTTTAGAACCTCGTATATTGTATATAAGGTTATTTGTTTATTTGAAATAGGGAAGGAAAGGGAAGGGGAAAAATAAGATGATTGGGAGGAGAGAAGGGGAGGGGAACTGGGAGAAAAACATGGGAATGGATATCAATGTTCAAGATGTAATGCACCTACTACTTGACAAATGTTACTATAACCCTGACAATAAAATACTGAATGCTGAAAAAAAGATCTTATTGATAAACATTTTTATGGTAACTGAAACCAAGTAGAAAAGAAAAGATTCAGGGGTAAGAAACTCATCACCTTCTTCATGTCTGCTCCCTACCATATGTACGTTTCTCTAAATCAAGATACTTCACCAGATTTTTATGGGGGATTTTAGTTGTTTGTTTTTATTACTCCTTCTTCTTAGAACTCTGGGGATTAAGCCACATGCTTGGTATACATTGTACCGCAGTTCTAACTTGCTGACCTATTCATTGTTTTGTAAATGTTCCACATAAAAGGAAATACACAAAAAGGAGATACATTTGTCATTGCAACTCATTATCCACACATCTACATATTTATATAACCTAAAAAAATATCTCTTATCCTTTTGGACCTTACAACATATGATATCTTTATTCTAACTTTCAGAACTTAATTTCGTATGTATCACTGAGTAACGATCCATAGATTTAGTTTTTTATGTATTTTATTGTAATTAATAAGGGTTACATTATATTCACCAGAGAGAGGGTGCATTACTTCACATACATTGACACCCTTTCTCATGTCTTGGTCCCCATTTCACCCCCCCGCCCCTCATCTTGTTTTCTCCCCTTCCCTATCCAATTTCAAATAACCAAATATATATATATACAATGTATCAGATAACAAGGTGAAATACTGTAACAATATGAGATAACCAAGGGACAGCAAAAGAGATGAGAGATAACAGTACAATAAAGGACAACAATCACTCATTATATGGTTTTTGGTTCTATATCCATAGGTTTTAGTTTATAGCTATATCTTTCCCTATCTCTTTGAATTCTAATTTCCTGAAAAGTTTCTAGAAAGTTCTGCATCATGTCTTTTCTATTCTCTTACCAACCTATGTCATTAAATACCAAAGCTTCCAAACCTTATATGATATGGTGATGACTAAAACTGAGAACTTACAGTAAACACCCATTGAAATAAAATCAAATATAGCCTCTAATCCAACTGCAGTATTTATCTTATACACGTTTCTAACTATTTACAAAGAAAGTTTAGCTATATTAAATAACCATTTCTTTGTATTCACAGAAAATAGGACTTTATTAATGGAGCTATTAAACATAGATGTTATTTATATATATGTCCTGGATTATTCATCATGGTTCTATTTCCTGGCCTTTTAAAACAATTTATTACTCTCCTTAGCCAAGCTGACTAGTTTTCTTTCTCTCCTGAAATAATTCATTGTTTGGATAGACTAAATATTCTGTTTGTGTTCTAGAGATAATGTAAGTAAATGCACAGTTGACAGAGCATCTAGATGAGCCCATTTGTTTTGAGTGAATTTTAATGTCTTAAGGAGAACAACTTTCAGAAACTATCCCCTCACTAATCAACTAAGAATTTTAAGAAAGGGATGGCAACTTTCATTCAGGCTTCCCTTCTTTATACCTTACTTAATAATTTGA
Source organism: Megascapheus bottae (assembly GCF_031878675.1). NCBI lineage: Eukaryota > Metazoa > Chordata > Mammalia > Rodentia > Geomyidae > Megascapheus > Megascapheus bottae. The sequence continues at coordinate 29,464,534 of NC_143523.1, read as the reverse complement.
GCTCAGTTCGGGATGATAATTTTGAAAAATAATATGTGGTTTCCTATGAAATAATGTCTTGTTATTTTCAAGAAAACAACAAACAAGGCCACCAGATAACCTAAAGGGTGTGTCAGTAGGAAGAATTCTCTGATGTCAGTTTTTCAAACCTGATTTTCAGACATCCTTAACATGCGATTGAGTTGCACTACTGGCTCTCCAAGGATGGGCCATGCAGAATACATCATTTACTGTTCGTCATGATATGTTCATCATAAAGCTTTCTTTTCCTGACACATGTAATTACCATTTTAAAATTGTTCAAGCTATAATCATCACAATTATATTCTGTGATTTGGAACTGTAAGCCTTTTATAGTCATTTCTTCTCTGTCTGTGATTACATAAAACTCTATATGAAGCTAGATAATATTCTTGTTTGAGTAACTGACAGCAATTTATAAAGGTAGAATAGTATCAATTATCAAAAGTCTTGGCTGAAAGCCTAAATTTTCAGAAGACAAAAGTTCTTTTATTTTTATAATAGTAGCAGTAGTGAATTGAAATCCTCAACTGATTTTAAAGGACAAAGTAATTGTCCGGAATTGGCAATATAGACCATATACACTTTTTACATTTTTGTATCAATAATTTGAAATGCTGAAACCCTTGACTTTTTAACACAAAGTCTAAATATACAAACTGTACTATATATAGTCTGTTTGTTCTTCATGATCTTGAATTGAAAAACGCAATGACAGTAAATTTGTCTTTGCATCTACATAGTTATGACACTTATCACAACACTTATTGTGTGCTATATTCAATTTAAAAACTGCAAAGAAGAGAAATTAACCTTGGATGTTGCAAATGAGATAAGAGGTCATAACTGGACATCAATTCAAACTAAAGTGATGAAATGTCTCTGTTTACCCAGAAGTACTAGGCTTCTGGTTGCTGTTCTATTAATAGCCCTTATTTATTTATTTTTTTCATATATTTTTATTGTAATTAATAGAAGGGTTACATTATATTCGCCAGATAGAAGCTGCATTACTTCACATACATTGATACCCTTTCTCATGTCTTGGTCCCCATTTCCCTCCCCTCCTCCCCACCCCTCCTCTTGTTTTCCCCCCTTTCCTATCCAATTTCAAATAACCAAATACAAATATATCCAATATATCAGATAACAAAGTGAGATACTGTAACAATGTGAGATAACCAAGGGACAGCAAAAGAGATGAGAGATTTTATAAATGTGTTTGGGTCTAAAAGGTGTAATTATGTGAAGACACTACTACAAGGACACAAATTTTGCTCATCTGGAGATGTATAAAGGGAAGCAGAATCCCTCTTCTCTTAGAAAGAGTTGGTCAGTCTTCCATACAAGTTTACCTTCCCATATTGAACATTTCCAACACTGTTTACCATGAACAGAAATGAATATTGTAGAGAAGAAAATGGGCCTCATCAGATGATGGAAAAAATGAAAACTCAAGTCTTAGAAGAAATGTAAGCATTTGAAAGTTTCCTTGAAGTGTCTCGATGAAGAAACACAGGTTGGATAAACATCCATTTACTGTCCTTATGGACCTCAGAGTTCATTCATGGTAAGAGGATTGCAAAACACACAATTTAAATTTAACAGTGTCATATAGTATATGAAACCTCATTATGGCTTCAAAACATTTGAATGTTATAGAAATAATCAGTGAAGAGGCTGATAGTTTTGTATGGAATTTTTATTCACTTCTGAGGGTCTTTGAAAGACAATTCTCTTTTTTTCCTCCTCGAATATTTTCATCCTAAACAATACTTTTATCCTAAACAATGCAATAGCCTACTATATGATATAGGCTAGTGGTATTATTTCTTTAAGAATCTTTTCATTTTTGAAGACTGAAAAGAACGCAGCTATTCAAATATGAAAATCAGTCACTCCGAAACAGCTACCAAATTGCAAACCCACAGAGCCAGTCATCTTTTTTATACTTTCCTTGATTGGTGAGTCATACAGAAATGATCAAGATCAATTCAAGGATGCATGAATTTTATCTTCTTCCATTCCTGAATGTTGCATGGCACGGGGGGGGGGGTTGTCTACAACTCTGTCTGCCAGATGACAGTATGAGAGCATGAACAAAGAAAGTAATTGATATTTTATTCTTATTCCAGCAATGAAATTTTGCTTATTACTTTCTTCAAAGTACAACTGAGTGAAGAGTGATTACTCTCGAGTAAGTATAAATGCATACAGATGAAAAAGCTGAAGATGATTGGTGTGAAAATAGCCTTTAACTTTTAAAATCATTTTTTCCAATCTGTTAAATGAGCTCAGACTTGTGCAGAAGATGTCAAGTGTAAAATAGAATAGATTTTTCTTAGCTTTACTCTGAACTTGGGGTCCAGTAAGATAAACTGAACAGCAAAAAATTGACAATACACATTTTTCTAACTACATCTGTGAGGAAGAGGGATTTCTAGTAACATACTTTATGGAACAATTCAAGGTGTTCTGAATTCAGCTGGTTGTAGTTGGTAACATAGAAGCATTATATAATCCAGTAAATCATTAGTCAGGTCAACTTTAGTGCCATCTCTTTTGAGCATTGACTTGGCATATTGCACTATTTTTAAGGTAGATACTTGTGAGAATCACTGCATAGATTTTATGCCCTTAATTAGAAATAAGTACCTGTTTAATGAAGTTTTTCTTAACATCCTATCATCCCATGATAAATGTTTCTCATTAATCATACAATGTTAATTGAATATAAATATATTTTAGTTGATTCATTTAAAACTGTTTCCCCAAAATAAATTTCCTTAATGAATCCACAGTAATTATATATGTATATTTATATATGTATGTATGCCTATATATTCATATATTCATACATATATATGTATACTCATCTCACAGAAACCAAATATTCCAGCACAATAATTAAAGCATGGACACTATAGGTCCATTTACCATTTTGGTTAAGTTAGAATTATCATACACACTTCTAAAAAATAAAACCATGGAAACCTTTGTTCCTGACCAGGGGCTTCACCCGGGAGCATACCTCACTAAACTTTTCTCTACTTGCAAAAAAAATGATAAGCACACTTTAAAACACAACTTCATCTTGTCTTTTGAGGTATAAAGAATTTCATATTTATGTGTACTCAAATGCTATTAACTGAGGTCTGTCAAAATATATCCTTGGGCTAGGTGTAATATCTACCCATTCTTCTCCAATCTTACCCTTTTTTTCCAACTCATGTAACTTTTGTTTCTTGAATAGATCAATGCATAATTCTTCAACATGATCACTTGCGGTGCTTATTTAGAAGAAAATCTGATGCATTTGCTCTTCTGCCTAAAACATACCAGTGACCTTTCTATTTAATACAGGATAAAATTCAAGTTCTCAGTAAGGTCTGGCCATTCTTCTCTTTTTGGTCAGGTACCATCAGTTCTTTCTGCACCCCAATCCATATCTGTTAAGACATCTCTGTGGGTCTGTTCAGCAATTAGTGTAATGACTTCTACTTCCAGAAGCCTCCATGAACTTCCTTGCCTAAAGGTTTCTGCTTGTGCTGCCCCTGTATCTGAAGTATCGTGCAATTCTACCTTCCACAGGATGGATTCATAGCCATCCTTCAGGTTGTTGGATTCCAACAAGAGCTGTGCCTGCCTCAAGTACACCTCTTTGAGCCCTAACTCAATTAATCATGTGTCCTTTGTCATCTTACAGCTAGCTGCCTCTGATCTTTAACTTCTTGTGTATCTACTGATATCTTCATATCTGTAAGGCTTTCATACCAATGATTCCTTCTCATCAGTAGTTTCATTCCACATCATAGCGACAGACACAAATTAGTTCGATTTTCTATTAAATTAATGCATTGTACTACTTTCCTTGATATCAGCCTCAAGTATAATCAGCTTAAATATGTTTCCTTAAATATGTTTCAGGAGAAAAAAATAGCTGAAAGTATTTCCTTGTGTTTTCATTACCTGAGACTGTGCCCTTGATGATTTCTAAAATTAACCTCCAATGTTCATGTTACTTAGTCTTTTATATTCTTTTAATAAAGTTAAGTTGCAGATTGTGCCACTGCTGAGCAGGTTAGTTGAAATTCTCTGGCTTCCCTTTCTAAGAGTGAGGATAAGACGTTGCTTGTTTGTGTGCTTTGACAATTATACGAGAAGATGGATTGTGAGCTCTATGCTGAAAACAAAGACTTCTAAAATGAGAATGGCAGACAATATGAACAGGAAATGACAAATAGATTCTCAAGCCTTGATCGATTGTAAGCTAAATACAATAATGCATGATAAAATTCTGAAAAATTTAAATCAAGCAATTATCTACAAGAAAGGTACTTAATTAAGAGACAATCAGTAGGATTTCATGTTTGTTAAGAAATAATCAAACTTCGAAGACATCATCATCATCATCCAAGAAAGCATTCTCATAAAGAATTGGCAAAAAAAGGTGGTACTTTCCATCCACAAAGTTATAACACAGCACAAATGCTGGTTAAAATATCTGAGACAAAACTATCAGAGCCAGGTGCATGTGTTCATTACTGTAGTCCTTGCTGAGAACTGAGGATCAAGGTTCAAAGGCACAAAAGTACCTGAGACTCCTATCTCCAATTAACCGCTAGAAAACGGGAAGTGATTTTTCAGCTCAAGTGTAGGGTGGTAGCCTTGAGCTGAAGAGCTCAGGGATAGTGCCCAGGCCAATCTCAAGCTCCATGACCCACCAGAAAAAAAAAGAGAGAGAGAGAGAGAAAACAAACAAAAAACTACACACACACACACACACACACACACACACACACACACACGCACACATGCACACAAACAACAAAAACAAAACCTGTCAGCCATAGCAAAATAAGAAATAATTTATTGTGATAACTAATGAACTCTAAATCTCAGTGGTTTCAAATCTAATTTTCTAAAATATATAGATTAACAATGGAGAGCATAAAATATTTCTCATATGCATTTATAACCATAGCTTTAGTGAGAGAATATCAAAAACTTCATTTAGAGAGAATATTTAAAACTTCTATTTACTTGAAGGTAGAAAAGGACACAGTGGTGTGTGTTTATCATTCCAAGCTAGATGGGAGAGGGCTATTGAGGGGATCTGTTGCCAGGCCCGCCCTGGCACAAAAGACTTCATCTCCACAGAGGGAAGTTGGATGTAGACGTAGCATGCCTGTGATCCCAGAGTGCTGGAAAGTCTAAAGTAGGTGGATTGCAGCTCAGGTGCTTACCTGTGTGAAAGCCAGACCTTATCCTCAAAATGACCAGTGCAAAAGAGGGATGAGCATATGAATCCTTAGTTTCATGCCAGTCTAGTTAGTGTGAGGCCCCGAGTTCAGATATCCAGTACCATAAAAATTAGGAAAAGAACACTCCTTAAGTAATTGCCTTAAATTCCAATAGAAAACAAAAATATGTCCAGCCACTAGAACAAGACCCCCTTCCCTGCTCTTTTCCCAAATTCAGTGAAATCTATGTTCATACAGAAGACTAAATTCAAATGTCTTTTGTTTTTATTTTTGGTAAACCAACCTGAAACCCACCCATTTTTCCATCTGGAAAAAAAAATAAGGTGTGGTTGATCTGTAAAAGAGACTGCAATTTGGCAATAAAGAAAACAAAACCATTGGTGCAGGTGACAAATAGGGTGACCATCACAAATACTGTGCTAGGTGAAGAAGCTAGATTCATGACTATTTAATTTCATTTGCATGACATTCTGAAAAGGGTAAAAGCCAGTGTGGGAGTGAGAGGAAGACTGATTACAAAGGGTTTTGAGGGAATATATAGAGAGATAAAAATGTTCTGTCTTAATTTTAATAGTGTTTACATAACTGCATAAATGGCTCCAGAGATAAGACCCTATATTTTAAAAGGTGAACTTTACTGTAAATGTATGTCTGACAACAAGGAGTTTTAGAAATATGTGCAAAAACTTCCACAAATTAAATTATATAACATTTGATATTTGTTTTCAAGGTGGTTTAGAGAAAGTATATAGATATAAATATAGCCCAAGATATGCAATCATTAAAACTAGAGCTTATTGCACCATATATTTGGCAATTCTGTATAGTTTACATTTTTTAGAATAAGTAAATCTTTTAAATATTAAAATTTGCAAGTAATCATTAATAAAAAAGCATAATAAAATTAATTTTAATATTATTGGGGTCAAAGAAATAAATCTTGATATGTAATGCAAGACTCTGTGATGTTGACATTATTAACAGAACCTGGTTTGAAACCCTTGAGTTGGGAGTCTAATTGGAATTATGAAAAGTAGAGCTATTTCATTCCTTTGTAAGCAACATTAAACTTCAATTTCTTAAAGTACTTAGTTCCTAATGTGGTCACAGCTTTTCCTAAGTTTATTTGCATAAAGGATTTCCCCCTTTTGGGGAAAGCACTTGAAAAATTAATTTTGCATAAAACATGCTTGAAACATACATGGGATACTATTCCAGACATTTTTTAAGATGTTACACTGAAAGTAGCTTAGGTGCCAAGGAAGCGACTTCATTCTGAGGTGGAAAAGTGTGCTTTATGGATGAAGATAATACTGGCTGCCATAGTGACAGATTTCTGGAATAAAAATGGCTTCACCTAGTAATGTTTAACAAGATGGACGGTGACTGTGTGGAAGGGCGTTTCCTTTGTGCTGTGTTTCCTGACTTGAAACTTGTTAGAGTTTGAATGTGACCCTTCTAGAATTCAGGTAAGAGCATGGCCTTAAAAAAAACATAGTCAATGAAGACTCTTTTCTCTGAGTAGTATTATGTTCTTGTATAAAAACGATTGACAGAAGGAGCTTATTACTTTGCCCTTCTGCCTTTCATCATCATCAACAAATGTATATTGTTTCTACCCATAGATTATCATTTGAATGATCTGACATGGAGCTATGATTGAGTATCTTGAAAGCTCACAAATAATGTGAATATTTCAAATGATAGTTTGAATTTAGAAACATTAGGATAATCAGTAGTTCTTAACCCAGATAGATAAGAAATGTATATACATTGGTACTAAGGTCGTTTTTGTTGGGTTTTTTTTTCATCAGGAAGATTATATTTCTTGCAAAAAAGATGATTTTCTTTGAAAGGGAAAATCTTAGCATAGAATCCTGTGCAGGGAATTGCATGGGAGCGTAATTGTATGAGCACAGAACAAAGTCATGCTTCAGGCCAGTATCAAAATGGTGGCGTCCTGGTGCCCTTCCTCTATTCATAGGACTCGTTTTGTGAGGTACAATTCCTGAAAGGTTGATCTCCAAGGCTACCTGCCTGTAGCACCTTCACCACCAAGAGATTAAGTCCTGCATTTAAACAGATCCTCTAAAGATTCGGTGGTATAATGCCACACATATCACAAGCTTAAAGTCATCCACTAGTGTACACAAGCATGGGCTCTTCAATCAGATGCCCAAGTTCATGTCAGACCGCTGGCTAGATGTAATTGAACTCCCCAGAGTCCTATTTTCCCTATCTATGAAAAAGGATATCATCTTTTTTCCCCCAAAAGAGCTTCATGATCACTAAAAACAATCTATGTGAAATATATATAATCCCTAGTATTGACTTTTCTTTTGCTCCTAATTATTTGTACCTTCTTGCTATAATCCACCTAAGAAGCTGGCAGAACTCTGTCTTTATTTCTTCTTCAGAAAAGAAAGTTATGTTTTTTTCTTCCTGAACATTTAAAACTTAATAGTCACAATGACTTTGAAGTAAAGCCAGTAGTAAGTTGTTAGCATTTACTCTGAGTGTAAAACACTGCATTGAGTTATTGTCTTGAATTTTTACCAACTGGCCAGATGAAAAAATTAGAAAGATCAATTCCAGTCAGCTCCCATGGAAACATCCCTGTCTCAGTGTAGACTGGTTTTGTTGAATGAGTTCACTGACATCTAAGGCTTGGAAGGGATAAAACAGAGACCAGGAATTTTGCCATGGCTGGTGGTAATACATTAATTTAAAATGCTGGATAGACATAGGGCAGCCTGGGTTTCTGAGAATAAACCATGAGAGGATAAGAAGAGTCAGAGAGAGAGAATCAAGGGCACACCTTATCTGTTTTTTATTTAGTCTTGTGAATGAATTAAAAGCTTTGAAGAAATTTGACAACAAGTAATTCAAGCAGTAGCATATTTCATAAATAGAAATAAGCCACAAACAAAACAAAGCACAAAATTTTTTTTAAAAAGCCTGAAAGCAGAAGCTTTGGGGTCTGAGAATGGGGTTGGGGGTGTGAGGCCTAAATTAATTTTAAATTTTGATGAACTTCAGTAAAAGGTTATTTTTAAGCACGCCCTGCCAGAAAGTCACTCTGAACTACTCCTGGCAGAGTGTCCGCATAGACAAATGGTGTGTTTGTCTAAGACAGGAGGGCGCCAAAGATAGTGTTTGCGTAGGGCAGAACCCTGCAGTTAAGCATATATCTTCCAGAGACACCCCAGGTGGCGCTAACAAATCAGTAAGGAATTTGTCTCTTGACTTTCCCAAGGATCCCTTTACACTTCCTCCCTACTAGAGTTGTTTTATGAATTTCCCACAGTATGTAGCAATCACTATGATGTATGTAAAGTCCCTGCCTACCTCAAAGAAGTGGATAAAAATGCTGTAACCCTAGGCTCGGGGATCTCAGTGTCACTGGTTGCAGCCCTGTGCGTGAGAGCCCAGGCTCGAGCTTGCAAGAAAGACTCCTTTGTTTTTAAATTGGTTGTGGTCTCTGATGGTCTTTTGGGTAAGGATTCAGAACTCGAGCATAACAGGGGGAAAGAGAGGAGAGGGATATGAAACGAGGGAAGAAGGTGGTGAAAGAAGGTAGATGGATGCCATCAATGTGATATATGTAAATACGGAAATTCCAAAACCCCTCACTCCCCCAAATCCACATATCATGAAAGCAGATGACCCTTTTGTCCCTGTATCCTTTTACTCCATGTTATTCAAAGGGAATAGTAAAACTAGAGCTATCCTCTTCCCTTGAGATAAACATTGATACCAGCTTCATGATTAGCTTTTTCAGAGCTCTTACCTGCAAATAAACAGAAGTGCACATATATATGTATGAAACATGTATTTAATATTTTATTAACATTAACTAAATTAGTGTAGGTGACTATCAGGCTGATAATTTTATGTATAAATGGAGACTTTAGTAAAGTTATCCAAATTTAGGCACAGCCAATCAATGATAGAGCCTAGATGATATCTGTACCCACATGTATGTATCTATGTATCTATATATCTATCTTTTGTCTACCATCTAGCTATCTAAGCCACAGCACAGGGACAAATTGTATATAGCTCTGGGACAGCATTATGAGTGGCATTCTTGGAGTAATTCAATGGGACAACAGTGTTTGTTCATATTAACCTAATTTTGAATGGAATATCTCATCTTATGATCATCTTGCATTTTATCTGGGATATTTGAGACATCGAACACAGTGTCATATGTTTAGCAGTGTTAGATATTCACACTTAAGGCTTCAAAAGTTATCTGCTTCATTTCTGCAATCCTAGCCTCCCCGGTTTTTAAGCTAATATCATAATTGAATACTTACTTTTCCTGTTTCCAGTTCGACTATTTTTTTTCCATGAAGAGCTACCACATTGTTTATACAATATATTATTTTTCACATATATTTTTATTGTAATTAATAGAAGGGTTACATGATATTTGCCAGATAGAAGGTGCATTACTTCACAAACATTGATACCCTTTCTCAGGTCTTGCTCCCCATTTCCCTCCCCCAACCCTCACCCCTCATCTTGTTTCCCCCCCTTCCCTATCCTATTTCAAATAACCAAATATATTCTTACATTCTTTACAGGTAGGAATGATTATGAGTTGGTTGTAATTAACTGGTAGAAGGCATACTTACATAGACTCTGATTCTTAGACTCACATCATCATGCCATCCACAACTGTGTGCCAGGAGGAATAGAAGTTCTTTCCTTTCATACTCTGAGAAGCGGGTCACAGTCACACTTGGCCATCTGCAGCCAATCACCCCTAGCTGCCCTTGGGAAGCTTTCCTTAGATGTGATAGCCTTGTCTCAGAACAAAATAGATCCTATTTTCACCAAGAATACTCCTGGAATATAAATCATCCAGAAGGCACAGACTTATTTGTTGGTGGCATGAAAGATCACTAGATGTCAGATCCTCGAGGAAATGATATTTTTTAGAAGTTGCCTTTAAAACATCACTCATTCTGTCACAACAGGCCCATTTTATAGCCTTGCAGCAAGCATTCTGAATTATTTGAGTCAACACTAAGTGACATGTCCTTCAAGCATGAGGGGAATGGATATTATTAAAAAGAAGTATATTTAGATACAGTATCTGTTATACTTACTTATTTTAAGGAATCTCATTAAAATAATTTGTGTTTACAACAGAGAAGTAATCAACCACTACTATCAGTCGGCCAGGTGCTCCAAAATTTGCCTTTCTACTGTCTAGGAAATGATTCATTTGTTTTAGGTAAGCAGGTCCAGGATTTGTCTATTTGCATTTGTGGATGACTGCATTTCTGTCCATCTCATTATGGAATATTTTATTTCCCCATCACCAAAGCAAGAATAGAAAAGGAATGGCCTTTATCTCAAAACTTTATCCTGTCTCTTAAGGTAATCATTTTGTATTAGATCATTCTGGTTTTGTCGGTCACCATAATGGTCAATTACTCAACAAGAATTGATCACCAAGTGGCCAGATCTTGTTACTGTAGCAACTCTGCATACTGTCTAGTTATTAATTAAATCAATCAGTTAATCAATTAAATGACTAGTGAAGAGTAGCCAGTTGCCACTTGATCACTAGCAATCAGCAACATAGGCAAAGTCTTACAGGGGAAATGGCTGTTCAATTATTGTGTGATCTAGATTAAAGTAGAATAATTACAAGTATAATATTTAGTATTAGAGCTATTTTATTTTTCTCATCTGGTCTGAAAACTAGCAGTCGTAATGTCATTGTAAGGTACAATCACTTAGATAATTTATTCATTCCACAAATATTATTAAGGACCAAGTATCCCTCAGTATTAGATTCAGAGAATACAACGATGTGTGAGTCATACTTCCTGTCCACATGTAGACAATAGGCTCTTGATGGAGATACACTGGTAGGGAAATAATTTCAACAGAGCATGGCAAATTAAAACAACGCGTGATAAGTAGATATGACTTGTTACTATGAGGTTAGGATACATTAGGAAATATACATACATTTACTGAAACAAACTTAAATAAGTTTGTGAAAAACCAAGAGATATTCTCAAGGTAAACCAAGTAATTTACTTATTGGAAAAAGGCAGCTAATAACCAGTAGAATCAAAAGTCAAATGGATATGTTGACCACATAGCTAACCTCTAACTCTGTGGACTACAAATTATTTCCATAGTTCTTGCTTTCCCGAACACATGTTTATGTCTGTCAAAATGTAGATATAATAATAGGTTTAGTTTCCACCATCTTATTTTCAGCACAGGAAATTCAGAAGTTGGTAAACTGTGAGGAAAGTCACTATAAGGAGATAAAAGTCTGGAAACCTGATTAAGACTGTTATTTATTGTTGTATTTGGACCAGACTCCGAGATTTGGGTCACAAAATCTAGATGGAAGTATAAAAATTATTTCAACCTTGTCACTTATTGTCCTAAAGTCTCATTCTTTTTTTTTTGCCAGTCCTGGGCTTGAGCTCAGGGCATGAGCACTGTCCTTGGATTTTTCTCAAGGTTAGAACTCTACCACTTGAGCCTCAGCACCACTTCTGGCTTTTTCTAAGTATGTGGTACCAAGGAATCGAACCCGGGTCTTCGTGCATGCTAGGCAAGCACTCTACCACTAGGCCAAACTCCTGGCCCTAAAGTCTCATTCTTATAACCAGAGAGCTACATGTTGAACATAACATTTACTCTGTATAAAAATTTGCTACTGTTGAGGACTTATGTATATCAGATAGATACTTTATGACATTCCAGAAACCTGCAATCACTTATGTAATGAAGTCACTGGCCTTGGGATATAAAAGAAAGAAATTAAAGCAAGAAAGAGATGCCTTGGTGTGGTAATTTAGACATAAAATCAAAATAGGTTGACATGATGGAGACACTCTTATGTTAGGTAGGATTGCTGATGCTTTTTCCGTTAGTAGATGTGTTGGGCTGCTAAGCCCAGTGGGATGTGGGAGATCTGAAGGACCAAGGAAGTTTAAATGTACATATAGTCTGCAGCTGAAGGAAGATAGCTACAAAGACTTCAAGTTTAGGTGATGTGTCTGTAGTTCCCTATCTCATATTTCAAACCACTCTTAAGTTGGCATTCATTCTACAAAGGAAATGATTCACAAGAGCCTAGAGAAGGAACCTTCATCTAAGATTGTCTATCAAAGACCTAAATCACAACTATTTCCACAAGTTTAATTCGATTTTTATGAGTCTCATGCATTAGGCCAACAGTGTCCCATCCAGTGTGGCAACATATTATTTTGTCAGCAGTTATTTAGTCAGACTTTGTTAGTTTCCTATTGCTGTTTTAATTATGCAGATTGGATGGTAAAAAGAAAATTTGGTGCTTCACAGTACTGGGGCTAGAGTGTAAAATTAAGGCATTAATAAGATTATACTTTCTATGAAACCATGCTCTTGCCTCCACTACTTTCTGGTGTTATCAGAAATCTTTGTTATTCCTTGGTCTCGGTCTTCACTTGCTGTCCTCTTATAAGACTAGTGTCCTGGGTCCTACTCTACTCAAATCTGACCTTGTCTTAACTTAATTTCAATGACCTGATTTGAAGATAAACTCATATTCTGAGATCATGCATGTTAAGACTTGAACATGTTTGGGGGATGGATATAATTCAGATTTTTCATGCCATCCTCTTAATTTTTTGACCTTCTCCTTGTTAAGTGTTTGTCTCCATCTGACTACCAACTCCTGACTTAGGACTTTTCTTCTACAAGTGCCATAACTGCTGTGCACTGAATTTTATGTTGTCATTCAGTTCATAGAGATATGAGAAAGATTTCAAAGTAGCTTCTGGCTTCCAGGATCTGGCCAGGTATTATCACTGTAGGACTTGGTGTTTCTGTGAACCTTCTGGCACTTGCTTTGGTTTGATTCTGTTAAATATGATGGATTTCATGCAATACTGACATTAAGTAAAACAACTGTGACCAGATGAGTCAGGATAAAATCAATACTACTGTATAATCATGTCAGAATACAGAGCAAAGTACAAACGTTATCCAAACCACAGTTCTGACCAAACATCCCTCTAGCTTGACTAATGGTGGTGTCAGTTGTTTCAGTTTTTTTTTTCAGTTACTTTAGCTTTGCTTTAGTCTCCTCCCATTCTCTAGATAAAATTAATTAAAATAAGTAATCAAAATTGCCACCACTTTCTGATAGCATTAATACAAATTCTAGTTCCTTAAATCTTTCCTAAATTACATTACACTTGCCCAAATCATGCAGTAAATTCTTTCCAACAGTCACTTCCTGTGGTGTTCCATAGTTCAAGTAACAAGTAAGAACCCAATATTTTTAATTATGAGTATATTACTGGTAGCATTTGACTGGAGGCACTGACAGACATTTTAATAATACATATAAGTTAAAACATGATCATTGAATTAGGCAACTTGTTTTGCATGTGGAATATAGCAATTTATCAAATGATTGAAGTCGGGAATTCACTTCAGGTAGAAAAATGTAGGAGGGAAGTGGGGCTCTGGCTCCAGGGGTAGGGCAGTAACCTTGAGCTGAAGAGCTTAGGGACAGTGCCCAGACTCACAGTTCAAGCCCCATGACCCACAGGAAAAAAAGAAAAATGTAGGAGTGAAGAATAGCTGCATTTACAATAAGATTGTCACCTAAAATGAAATTATCTCTTATTTTACAAATAAATTAAACTGAAGCTTGATAAAAGTTATTAAATTAGACTAGTATCTTTTATGTATGTGTTACCTCCTTTATTTTTTTAATATTTTTATTGTAATTAATAAAAGGGTTACATGATATTTGTCAGATAGAAGGTGCATTAATTCACATACATTGATACCCTTTCACATGTCTTGGTACCCATTACTCTCCCCCCACCCCCCCACCCATCTTGGTTTTCCCCCCTTCCCTATCAAATTTCCTTTAAATGGATAAAAAATCCAGAAAAGTCACTAAATTGATAGAGCTGAGTTCTATCTGTCTTCCATACTGAATTATGGGCTGGTGTCTCATGTACATAACTTGATATAGCTTTGTTTCTGAATGGCTGCTACTTTGGAGCAACTTTGTTTAATTATATTAGAAGTTGACTTCTGTGGTAGAGTTTATTTTGATAATTTGAAGGTCAATACATCGTGCCAATCTTCCATACTATTACAGATTTTTATATTAAATTTATGCTAGTCAAATTTCTTTCAAGCCTTATTAAATTTAGCTTGCAAAAACAAAATGTCTTTATGTTATCAAGAACAAAATTTTTAATTAAAATCTCTACAGAAAAAAATGTATTATCCATTGAAAATTGTAACTTGGTTAGCTCTGAGCTACTTTCCCCCAATGAAACATTTCGTAATGTAAGTTTTAGTAAACATAACACTATTTAGGTGACATCTGCCAACAACAATTATATCATAGCAGAACACAGTATTAATATACATTTTACATTCTGGTAAGAAATTAGACTTTGGTGACTTCCTCTTCTTTCTTTTTGTATCCTTACCCAAGTACTTCATTTTCAAATCCAAGTTTTAAAATACAATTATTGACTTCTACTCAAGTGTTTTGAGAGGAACATTTTAGGTAACTGTTTCTTATTTACCTGTGTGTTATCACTTCAGCCAACTCAGGGCTATAAGATGTACTAGTTCTGAAAAATGAAGAACATTCTGCCATTATCAATCGAAATCTTTGCTTAAAAGTGCTACTTAATGTTCTAGCAGAAAGGCTGAGAGGATAAGCCTCAGAGTGAGTCAGCTTTTGCTGGGCACAGAAAGAAAATTGAGAACATAACATGCGCTGGTGGATATCAGCTTGTAAAGGAAGGTAGGTGGGCTGAAAGTAAATAGTAGGTGTGATGTGATAGATAGGAAAAAGAAAGAGAAGTCAAGATTTGCTCATCTTCTGGTTTTGCACTGGTCTCTGCCACACCTTGAATTTGTTTATGTTGTACTTAGTATTTTTATGACAATTAATTAACATGAGAGAATCAGTTATGTCAGGTTTGGATTGTTAATTGAACTTAGGTGGAGGAATTCTTTCTAATTCAAAATACATTCTTTCCTGAACATTATCGTTTACAAAGATTTTTTTTAGAGCTCTTTTAGCTTCACAGTAAAACAGAAAGAAAGGTACATATTTTCTATATTCTTCCTGCACTTCCATCTTAGCATACACACTACTTCCTCTGTTATCAACCTTTCCTAGATAACTGGTACACAGTACAACTGATTACCATGGAAAACACTATCACCCCAAGTCCATAGTTTGCAATACATTCACACTCAATATGTGTCTTCTGTGGCTCTGGATAAGTGTATAATGAATGACATGTATTCACCACTGGAGAATTTAGTACTTCCAGTGTCCCAAGGAGCATCTTTACTCTGCCTCCCCCCCCCCCCCTGCTACCTACACTCATTTCACAGACCCTGAGCTAATTTAGATTGGTAAGGCATGCCTGCAATCTAGAAAGTTGAGAGACACATTATGTATCTGCTATCACTGATCTTATCACTCTGGAATGTGCACTCAGCCTCAGTGAAATCCAACTGCAATGAGAAAAGAAAAGAACAAAAAAACATATTCCTCTGATAAATTCAACTGATGTATTCAACTCATTCTTTGTTCACGAATAGTATTAATTTTTTTCAATCAGACGAGTAAAGAGGAAAGATAATAGGATAAATGCAACATTACTTTTATGCCATACACTGTAGAAAAGTGAAGTCTTAGTTTTCTGACAAAGAATATTTGACAGGGGTTTTGTTTGCACTCTATACTGTGTTATGCCGATAATGACAATGCTATTAATCTAAGCTATGCGTATATTCATTTTTAAAGTTCCAGAATGTCAGTGATTTCTTCAACTTGTTATGTTTTGTTCTAATAATTAAAAGTTTCCCTAATTGAAATATTATTGCTTCAAAAATTCTGGCGTGTTTTTTTCAGGAATCAGAATTAAAATATCTGTACTACAGTCCCATTAATAATGAGGGATCATCTCAAGCAAGGTTTTCAGTGAGCTGCAATACTATTTTCTTCCCTTTACTTTGTCTTTTCTTTTAGTCCTTTTTTCTTTTCTTTTTTTGTGTGGTACTGGGGTTTGAACTCAGGGTTTTATACTAGCTATACAGGAGCATTAACATGTTAGCCACTCTAGTAGTCTCCTGTTGCATTGGTCATTTACAAGATAAGGGTCTTCATGCTTGACCTGGCTTGCACCTATTTGTGCAGACATGTTCTATTTTGCCCTGTCATTGAGTTTTCTCTCAGTTTGGAATGACAGGAATGTCCGTTTATGCTCAACCATTGATTGAAAGGGAATTGCATGATCTTTTATGCCAAGACTTGCCCTCAAAGTAGCTAGGAATACAGGCTCCAGCCATCATGCCTGACTTTCCCATTTTGTAATTTAATATGTTGCCTTCAGTTATAGTATTTCACTGGTATGGAATTGCTTATATCATTCAACACTGTATATCTTTATAATAAAGCATTACTTAACAATATACCACATGAAGTATAGTCATGGTTGAAAAAGTCACTAGACTAGTCAGAACAGTCACTTCTAATTTTACCCATTATCCATGAGCTTTGTGGTCACTAGAACCTTACTTAAACTATCAGATACTAATTTCTCTTTGTAAAAATGTTGAGGCAATAATTGTGACAGGAGCAGTTAATGTAAGGATTAGGGAAAGATACATATTGTGAGTAACAAGCTTAGCAGAATTAGATAATGACTAGAAAATAGTGTATCCATGAATGCTTTAGCATGTGTTCAGCAGCCTGTTAGATAAGCCTAAATAATCCTCATTTTCTAGTGTTAATGCCCTTGGTAATCTCTGTTTATTTATGACTGGCTTTATTGCCTTCCTTCTAATAAATGGAATGGGGGTGGGGAGTGTGTTCTCTTTTATAGTCTCTTCAATTTCTTGCTGGGTAAGAAGCCAACTGCCATGCTGAGGTGTGTCAGTGTAGTGGTATATATGTGTTGCTGGACCAACAACAACCCTGCAACAACCAAGAAGATGATCATGAAACCAAATGGCCTGTACCCACATGAGCATTCAGAGAAGACTACAGCTCTGGCTGCTACCAACGTGAGTGTTGTAGGCTTCTATTTCATGGTTTTCATTTGCACTGTTTCCCCCTTCTTTATTCTCAATGTTTTCCTTCTCTTTCTCTCTTTCTATTATGCTATCCTCTTTACTGGATTCTTCTCACTCATGAAGTCAAGCGAGGATGCTTCTAATCTGCCATCTTGTTCTGTCTCATCCTGTTATCGTCAACAATTATTTTTTCTTAAAAGAAGGGTATAGTACTGAAGTTTGCACTCAGAGTTTCATGCTTTCTAGACAGGTACACGACTACTTGAGGCAAGGCACTAACTCTTTTTTACTTAGAATTGTCTTTCCAAGAGAATCTTTCATTTTCACCCAAGCAAGACCTCAGACCATGATCTTTTTATTTAGATCTTCCAAATTGCTGAGATTGGAGATGTTTAAGTTATTTATTTATATGAGACCTGATTAGCTCAAGTGGGCCTTACACCATGAGACCCCCCAATCTATGCTTTGTAAGTAGCTGGGCTTACAAGGATGAGCCACCATGTCCAGACTCAGCATGTTAAATTTTAAGATGGTTTCTTGCATGAAAATAGATGGAAATATGTCATAAGAAGTGTAGAACCTACGTTTTCTTTTGATAAAAATTATTTTATATATTTTCATAACAGCTCATATATAATTTATCTTAAAACTACACGGGATATATATGTATATGTCTGTGTGTGTGTGTGTGTGTGTGTGTGTGTGTGTGTGTGTGTGTGATTACTGAATGGAGAAGTCTGAAGCAATTTCAGAATGTAGACTCTAATCTGTCTGTTTTTCTGACGGTAACCATGAATCTCAAGATAGTCCACATACCCTCATTAGTATTTTGAAGTGCTCTGAGAAATGTGGACAGTATGGTCTCATAAGGTTGGGAAACACTAATGTTGTTTGATTCTCAGAGAATAACAGAGCAAAGTATTTTTATAGGAAAGTATCTCAGAAAGCCCAAAGTTTCTGATATGACAATAGCTTTATCACATTCTGGATGCTTCTTAACAATTGATGTGTTGGTAGCTTAATCCTTAATGGTAAAGCCTGGTAGGGCAGATCAAGAGGATTCTGCCCAAGGAGAAGATGGAAACTACACCTTGATCTTGGACTTCCTACCTTCCATAATTATGAGAAACAAATTCCTAACCTTAATAATTACTCCAATAGTCTATTTTAGTAACACAAATTAGACTAAGGCAAATTTTAATAGGTTCAGCATCTCACCATATACTCAGGTACATTTTGGTTTAATTTGCTCGAGAGTGTGGATAATGGTCTGCTCCTCTCAACAGTATGAATTTGGTTTAGGAATAACTACTTCAGTCTGTTTAACCTTGCCTCTGCCACAGGCCCTGGGAGTTCAAATGTTTTGAGCAAATGTTTTGCTATAAAATAATGAGAACTCAGTGTCATTATCACCAGATGGTAATGGCTGATCAAGTTCTAATCTGACAGCCCAGAAGAAATTGTACCCAATATCATTCTGCTCATTTTATTTAACCATTTTTCTCTGCTTTTTGAGTCTATAGTTGCTTATTTCTCTTACCTCATAAGGACTTGTTAACAATACCTTTCCTCCCACCCTATCTCATTCTTATTTAAAAATCTTGGCTAAGCAAAGTTTTATTTCTCCATGGACTACTTTGTTTCCTCGTAACCTGAAGACTTGCAGTACTTCTACTAAATAGTGTATAATGTTTTTGCAACATATTGAAAGATTCTTTGCCTCTCTTGTGTGCCAGTTCTTAGAAGTTGCTATGACAACTTCCTTTAAAATTAAAAACAGAAATTAAAAGTTTTGTATAATTGAAAATCTATCTGTTGAAAAGTTTAAACTGGTAGAATTTTAACATAAGTTGTATGTACAGGCATGTTTTTATTAGGACACAATTTTAGAACTTTTTATTGCAAATGTTATTGTACTAAACTCTTCTATTTCAACTATACTAACATTGCTATTATATTTTTTTGGCAAAAAAATGCCCAAATCATGTATTTTTATGCAATGTGATTAGTATTTTTATGGGAGATTCCTGTAAGCTTTCTTTTAATTTTTTCTTTTTGGTTGGGAAAAATATATAGAGGGGTTAGAGTTACATTCATCAGGTAGTAGGTACATTACTTCTCTCACATGAGAAGGGGCTAATACCCCTTTTGTCACCATTTTCTTTCCCCCACCCCCTCCCAATCATCTTGTTTTACCCCCTTCCCTTTCCTATTTCAAATAAACAAATAAATGTATATACAATATACCAAGTAACAAAGTCAGATACAGTAACAATATGAGATAAACCATAGGGCAAAAACAAAGAAGAGAAATAACATAGTACATTAAGAACAACAATCACAAAGGTAAACCTCTTATTTCCATATTCTAGAGTTCCTTTCATTTAGTTTCATTTATATGACCTTATGTACCTGGGTTTTGAGCTATTGTAATCCTCTGCTATGAGAGTCCTAAATGTGTACTAATCATTACAAATGAGAGAAACCATGGACCCAATGTTCCTTTGGGTTTGGCCTATTTCACTTACTATGATTTTTTTCCAACACTTTCCATTTCCTTATGAATGGGCGACATCATTCTTTCCGATGGCAGCATAAAATTCCATTGTGTATAAGTATCACATCTTCTTGATCCAATCATCTACTGAGGGGTTTCTGGGTTGGATCCATATCTTAGCTACAGTAAATAATGTTGCAATTAACATTGCTATGCTAGTGGCTTTGGTATGTCCTTGATTCTGGACAATTGGGGAGATGCCAAGGAGTGGAATTGCTGGTTTATAAGGGAGTTCTATGTTTAGTCTTTTGAGGAATCACCATACTGCTGTCCATAGTGGTTAAACAAGTATACACTCCCAACAATTCCTGACCACATCCCTGCCACTATCTGTTGTTATTAGATTTCTTGATCATGGCCATTCTAACTGGAGTGAGGTGGAATCTCTAAGTTGTTTTGATTTGCATTTCTTTATGGCCAGAAATGTTGAGCATTTCTTTAATGTGTCTATAGGCCATTCTTATTTCTTCTTCAGAGAAGACTCTCTTTAAGTCATTAGCCCATCTTTTAGGTTGTTCCTTTGAGGATTTGTTTTTGAGAGATTAATTTTTTTAGCTGTAGATATATTTTAGAGATGAGGCTCTTGTTTGTTTTATGACTAGTGAAGGTCTTCTCCTACTCGGTGGGCTCTCTATTGAACTTGTTAGTTACATCCTTTGCCATACAGAAGCTCTGCAGTTTAATCCAGTCCCATTTGTCCAAATTTTCTTCAATTTGTTGTGTTTCTGTCTTTATTAAGAAAGTTTCAACCTGTGCCAAGAAGAACTAGTGTATCTCCCATTCCTTCCTGTAAAGTTTTCAGGGTATCATCTTTTACCTCAAGGTCTTAGATCCATTTGGTCTAGGGCAACATAGAAGGATCCAACTTTAGTTTTCTGCAGGTGCTTAACCAATTCTTCTAGCACAAGTTTTTGAAGAGGCTTTCTTCCATTCTATTTTTTTGGCTCCCTTATCAAAGACTAGGTGACCATAGATCTCCAGGTTGATTTCTGGGTCTTCAATTCTATTCCATTGGTCTTCAAGCCTGTTCTTTTTCCAGTACCAAGCTGTTTTGGTTACTATAGCTCTGTATTAGAGTCTAAAGTTTAGTTCTTTCGTGAAGAAATGTTTTTGCTATATGGGTCTTTTAATATTCTATATGTATTTTTGGATTGCTTCCTCTATTTTTATGGATTATTTTTTAAGCAAGTGCTATGGTTTGTATTGGAAATGGCTCTGTAACACTGAGTAAAATTAAACCTCCTCTCCTTTAATTTGCTTTTTTGTCAAGTGTTTTGTCACAGTGATGAGAAACTGTCTAACTTACTTATCTATGCTTATTGAAGTCCCAGTGTTCAACATGTTTTATTATATGAATAAGAGAGGGGAGTAGAAAGAGAGAGACAGAGAGAGAGGGAGAAACTTCTATTACTGGATCAGTTTCAAATTACCTTAGACTTTCTCCTTCAAGTATGGGTGAAATTAATAGAAGATAATAACACAAATTCAAATTTATATCACTTCAGTTTCAAAAACCCAAAAGAATTGGAAAGTTTCTCCTTCTTTCTAATAAAGAACTCAGATTGGTCAAGGTTAAGTCATAAAGGAACTTATGAACCAATTCCTATGTCTTAGAGAACAGGCTACAAGAATTATACAGACTACTGTTATGGTTTGAATATAAAGTGACTTCAAAAAGGCTTAAGTATCAGGTTGGGAGTTTGGCGTAGTGGTAGAGTGGTTGCCTAGCATTCACGATGACGTGGGTTCGATTCCTCGGCATCACATACACAGAAAAAAGCCGGAAGGGCTGCTGAGATTCAAATGTTAGAGCTCTGGCCTTGAGAAAGTCTGAGGATAATGCTCAGGCTTAAGCCCAGAACTGGCAAAAAAAAAAAGGCTTAAGTATCAGAATAGCTCATACTATTTTGTCATATTGTTAGGATGGGTCAAAGTAGAATATAGTCAGAAATATCTCCAGCATTATGAGTCAAAGGCAGTGACATGGGAAGACTTAACCTAAAAAGGAAATAAATAATTTACCAGGAACAAATGAGGGAAAAGACCATTGGTTAAAATAAAAGGAAGGTCCATTACAAGTCACCTCTACATCTCCTGACTAATAAAGCATAGTTCTAAGAGCTGGCAAACAAGAGGAGATAATTGCTGACATTTTCTAGGGAGTCAGATGACATTTATTTCCTAGCTGAAATATGTAATTTGATTAAAAAATTGCAGTGAACTCCAGGTTGTCATTCTAAAAATGATTGACTTCTTTACTCAGTAGAGGAAATAAGTATTCTTGTTCTTTTTTCCTTTGGAGGGACCTATAATCTATGGAGAAAATATTATATTATATGCAGTATGTGTTGTCCTCAGAAATCAGATGATTTATCAGAGGCAGGTCCTCAGAAAAGCCTAGATTAGCTCATCAAAATAGTATGCAGCCATAGAAGAAAGACTTGAAATGCCTATACTAATGTTGAAACATTCAAACAACATAATGTCTTCCTACACATCCAGTTTCCATATATGGCATGAGGAACTGCTACTGCTAATCGTTTCCTTCTGAAAAGACACACTGACCTCTAGAAAGCCAATTAATGCCATTATCCGAAGAGCAAGCTAAAAAATTCTTTATAAATATTGCATATGTTAGAATTTGCATTGTGTATGAAGCAGCCCCTGGAACCACATCCCTGTGACTGATATCTGTCAACTAGGCTCCAGCACCTAAAGTTTCCTCTAACTCAGGAACAGGCCACCTCACAGGGAAGCAAGTTTTCAACACAGGAGCTCATGGGAACATTTCATTTTCAAATCATAAACCAGGAAGTAAATCTGAATGTCCCCAAGGACATTCCCCCAGTGACCCAACAATTTCCCATTAGATCTCAACTCTTTAAAGACCCTTCACCAATCAACATTGCCACACTGGAGATCAAAGTGTCAAACCATGGAAGAAACAGTCAAGCCTCAGTCAAACCATAGCAGAAGGTAAGTATTTAGGTCTTCCTTCAAAGTTATCACAATAGAACAGGATTGGTCTAACATCAAAGTGGAGAGGTGGAGTCACTAAGAAATCTGTACTATATAGAAGCTTTGTTCAGGGTTGTATATAGCAGCATATGTGCATGGTTCTCTTTTAAAAACACATTACGATTGTCATCAAGTCAATTTAAAGTGAAAAATAGTAGTTCATGGGATTTGCTCACTCTATCCCAGGAAAACAAGAACTTAATGGTATTTATCTTCAAAGCTTAAGATTGGGAAACTGTAAAATAATTCTATTTTTCTTTTATTTTTCTTCCCCTTTGTTCTCTAGGATGACATGATCTATCTATCTATATACATATATACATATATATCTTGGATAATATATATATACAATATATATATATATATAAGAATATAATGAAGACTATGAATGCAGGTTTCACATGCAATTCTGAATTTTGTAGTGGATACATCTTCTTTAAAAAGAGATTAGTTTCACCAGTACCTTTTATTCAACTTAATATATCAGATATATTTAAACATGTCTTCTATACTTCACAGTATTTATGTTAAATGTTAGTGAAATGTCAATTTTCCATCTAGAACTTACTCCAATTTTATTTTGCAAGTACTGGAGATTAAAGCCAGAGCTTTGTGTGTTCTAGGCAAGTACTCTAGACCTGAACTGTATTGTTAGCTATAATGTATTTCAGATTGCAGTCAGCATATTCAAGGGCTCAAGGCCATGTATGGTTAGCGGCTCCATATGAGACAACATGGCTCTAGGAAGTAATAAAATGAGTATTATTTCTCTTGCTGTGTTGTCTTCTGTCCTGCCAGATTCTACCTTTGAACTTGGAAGAACTATGCCTTGTCCTAGCCTCACAATGCAGATGTTGTCCAAGAGGCCAGGAAAGAAGGCTATGCTACTCTCTTATAATGCTGGACCATGCATCAAGCTGTAGCTCTTCCCTGAGCCATGTGACTAAGAAGTTAAACTCAAGTATACAGTTGTGCTAGACTAGAATGCTTGGTATGTATATACATATACAACACAAATTCCATTATACACAATATTTATTTTTTTCATTTCAGATAATGGCATTAATTGGTTTTCTGTGGGTCAGTGTACCTTTTCAGAATGAGACCATAAGTGGTATCTTCTTCATAAATATACTCTCTAGCTATATTCTCTCTTTATACTCTCTCTCTCTCTCTCTCTCTCTCTCTCTCTCTCTCTCTCTCTCTCACTTACAATGCTTTCAATTTATGGTTAGTTTATCAGAACATAATTCCACTGTAAACTGAGGAGCATCTATGCTTTGATCCTTTTTTTTTGATAATCTACCTAGTTTATTATGGATCAACTACTTCAGAAATATAACTGAAGTTCCTCTAATTCACTCAGCTATATTTTACTTGAATGTCTTTAGCCAGTTCAAAGCTGCTTATCAATTTATATATGCATACTATAGTCCTTTGGATGTCATCGAAATTGTTGTATTTGAACAATGACAAATGTTGTGAAGTTAAAATTGCACCTATTCACACCACTTGCAATTTCATGATTTTTTTTTTGCAAATTGTTATCCTATGCATTTCTGGAAATTACAAAGAATTTTGACTGAGAAGTTCATGTTTTGTTTTCATTTTCTTAGTATTTCAACCTTGCTCTAAACTAGGCTTGATCTTCTAAAGAAAAACTTCAAAGAGATTATTCATGTTCAAATTCTTTCCTGTTAGTAATTCAGAGTGACATAATTGCTGATAGCATGCTACATTTTAAGCCAGCTTTCTAGATTCTCTAGAGTTTGGGGGAGGGAGTGCTGGAAAAAAATACCTCGATTGAGGAATCTGGAAAATAAATTATTTTCCACTATATCAGCTTTGGTGATTTATTTATCTCTCAGAATTTAGCTCTTACTGACAAAATGGGAATGACAAGCCATGGTATACTCAACACTAACCTTCAATTAAATGGAATCAGGATTTCTTGTAATTTTTAAAACCCTTTCCCATACAAACTTGTGTGCAGGTGATATAATCATTAGGAAAATAGAACTACTGAAACACTGAAGAAATCTCATGTGGTCTTCTTTTCATCACCTTGGGCCTAAATTCATCATTTATATAGCCCAGAAGACTCACTTGATATATGAAGGAGGAAACCAGAATAGGATTTAATCAGTTAATAGAGCTAACACCAGAGAAATAGAGACAATTCAATAAATATAAAGGAACTAAAAATTAGTTCTGTTTACCTAAATAAAAATAAATTGTAGGGTCAACAGTATAACCTAGTGGTAGAGTGCTCACCTAGTATGCTCAAAGCTCCAGATTCGATCCCTTGGTACCACATTCTCAGAAAAAGCCAGAAGTGGTGTTGTGGCTGAAGTAGCAGAGTGTTTGCCTTGAGCAAAAAGTGTACAAGGACAGTTCGCAGGGCCTGAGTTCAAGCCCTAGGACTGGCAATAAATAAATAAAAAAGTAAACTATAGCCATAATATGATAGTATATTAACATGGATATCAAAGATCAAGGTGATAAATAAGAATCCTTATTTCCCCAAAATAAACTTTCATTCACAGCATGGTTTCAGAACACTTTAAGGAGTAAAAAAATTGTGGCAAATACTTTCCAAAAGCTCACTAATGTTTTTAAATAGTCAATGAACTGATTATAAAATAAAATATTTGTAATACCATTGAACTGTGCTTTTAAATATAACCAATAGTTATAATATGTGTCTATGTTTACTAAGTACTTAAATGTGCAATTTTAATTAAACTATAATATAACTATAAAAACAACAGATTTTTATAAAACAGTACAAAGGAGTGCTGGGAGTTTAGCCTACTGGTAGAGTACTTGCCTAGCATGCATGAAGACCTCAGTATCTTCATTCCTCGGTACCACATACACAGAACAAAATCCAGAAATGGTGCAGTGGCTCTACTTGTAGCACTCTAGTAGTGAGAAAGCCCACGGACAGTGCCCAGGCCCTGAGTTCAAGGCCTAGGGCTGGCAAAAAAAAAGTACAAAGGGGAATTATAAAAGATCTAGTCATATTGAGCAATGTTGGAAACATAATATTATGACGAAGTAAATAAAATGTAGCATTGAAATTGCTTTCAATAGAAAGCCCACAGAGTAGGAAAGGATCTTCACTAGTCAAACAACAAACAAGGGCCTCATATCTAAAATATATTTACAGCTAAAAAGAAAATCTCTCAAAAACACATTCTCAAAGAAACAACTATTCCATTAAAAGGTGGGCTAAAAAGTTGAAAAGAGACTTCTCTGAAGAAGAAATAAGAATGGCCTATAGACACATGAAGAAATGCTTGACATCTCTGGCCATAAAAGAAATACAAATCAAAGCAACTTAGAGATTCCACCTCACTCCAGTTAGAATGGCCATGATCAAGAAATCCAACAACAGATGTTGGTGGAGATGTGGCCATGAGGGACCACAGGTGGGAGTGTTTAACCACTATGGAAAGCAGTATGGCGATTCCTCAAAAGACTAAACATAGAGCTCCTCTATGAACCAGCAATTCCACTCCTTGGCATTTACCCAATCATCCATAAACAAGGACAAACTAAAGCCACTAGCATAATGATGTTAATTGCAGCATCATTTACCATAGCTAAGATATGGATTCAACCCAGAAGCCCCTCAGTAGATGATTGGATCAAGATGTGATACTTACACACAATGGAATTTTATGCTACCATCGGAAAGAATGATGTTGCCCATTCATAAGGAAATGGAAAGTGTTGAAAAAAAATCATCTTAAGTGAAGTAGGCCCTCATTTGTAATAATTAGTACACATTTAGGACTCTCCTAGCAGAGGATCACAAAAGCTCAAAACCTAGGTACCTAAGGTCATATAGGATGAAACTAAATGAAAGGAACTCTATGTTATGGAAACAAGAGCTTTATCTTGTGTGGTTGTTCTTAATGTACTATGGCATTTCTCTTCTCTTTTGTTGCCCTTATGGTTAATTACATGTGGTTCCTGTGTCTGACTTTGTTACCTGGTATATTGTATATGTGTCTATTTGTTTATTTGAAATAGGACAGGGAAGGGGGAGAAACAAGATCATTAGGCCTGGTGGGGGTGGGAAATGGGGACAAAAACATGAGAAGGGGTATCAATGTGCCAGAAGTAGTATGCCCACTACCTGATGAATGTAACTGTAACCCCAAAGTAAAAAAAAATGCTTATGAAAAAAATGTAACCAATGATGTTAAAGATCTCCACAGTAAGAGCTATAAATCAGTAAAGAAAGAAATTCAACTTGTATGTGTGTGTGCCTGTGTGCGTTATCAACCTGACTAAAGTAAAGTATGTGCATGTATGAGAATGTGACTCCATTAACATGCATGTGACCAAAAAATGTTAGGAAGTTGAAACATGTCTGAGGTGTAAGCATTAGTGGGAGGGGGGCAATAAATGGGAAGGGGAAGAGAGGGTGAATATAGACAAAAGACTTTGTATACTCACACGAAAATGGAACAAAACAACTTGATGAGACTGATCTGTGAATGGAAGGCGGAGGAGGAAGATTAATGGGGAATGATTATGATCAAGAAGCATTGTACACATAAAAGGACTCATTAGGAGAAATTCCCCTTGTATAACTAATTGATTTCAATAAAATAAAATATCTTTTAACTCAAAAATAAATACTGTAAGTAAAAATTGCCTTTAATATACCTAACCTCCTTGAACTTCTTAATTTAGCAACACAGCACACAGTATAGTACTGGCTATTTCCTCTCCTGATCATGCAGTCAGCTGGAAACTAAGGCTGAAGTGGCACTGTGTAGCATATGAAGAGATCAGGAAAAATAAATCAACATTTGAAATTTAAGCATTGTTTCTAGTAGATACGTTTTTACACTGTTGTATAGTCAAAAAGCATAAGTTGAACTATTTCAAGTTGGAGATTGTGTTCTAAAAGTGAAATCAAGATTAAAGAAAGACAAAGAATCAAATATATTTGATGTTACAATGGTTATTATCAATTTGAATGCCCCCTATATTAATGTATTGGAAAATATCTGAGCATGTAATGATTTTGAATGTCCATTCATATACTCCTTTTCTGAATTTTCCTTTCTCTTTTTACCCTCCTTCCTTTCCTTCTTGTGCTATTGGAAACTGATAAGGACCTCAGTCTTGCTAGACAAATGCTCTACCCCTTTTTCCTTTATTTTGCTTTCCAGATAAGGCCTCATATTCTTGCTTGAGCCAGCATTGAACCACAGTCCTCCTCAGTGAGTAACAGAGAGGATAAGACAAAAGCACTGCAACACTAGGCTTGTTTGTCTGTTAGTTTTGATGATATATTTCCTGTTTTACTCATTTTATTTCCTAATATATTTTTATTAAGTAGTTTTTACAAAGGAGTTGCCATTCAAAAGAGCAGTTAATGCAAACAGTGTCTTTTGATCAATATCACTCTTTCAACATTCTTATCTGCCCCTCCCACCCTACCCTTCCCTCACTTTCCTTAAATTTTACGTTATGCATTTAAATTTTTACCATTTAACAAAGCAATTTGGGTATAGAATGCATTTTGAACTGTGTCATCCTGTCAACATCTTAACTCCCCACTTCCAGCCACCCCTTCCTTTATTTTTCTGTTCTGTGGCATATACTTTACATTCTTGTCTGTTTTCTATTCCTTTCCCCTATTCATTCCTCTCCGCCTCTCCTTTTGACCTCCCTACACAGGTACGCATTTCCCAGTGCTCATTCTATTGGGTTTTGGCTTAGTCTTTGTCCTGGTTGAAAGAATTATCCTATTTGAGTTCTCTAGATTCCATTAGACTTCAATTAATTCATTTATGACCACTTGGGTGCCACCAGTGTGCTTACTTTCTCGATTTGTAGGCACATTCTAGTACCCACTAATGAGGGTTACCATGTAACTTGTGTTTCTGTGGGTCTGGCTTACTTCACTTAACATAATCCTCTGCAGTTTTTTCATTTCCTTACAAATGGTTCAATGCCATTCTTTCTGATGGATGAGTAGAATTCCATTGTATATAGATACACAATGGAATTTTTTGCTACATATTTTGATCCATTTGTCCATTGAAGGACATCTTCCCTGATTCCATATTTTGTTTGTTTGTTTGCCAGTCCTGGGGATTCAACTCAGGGCCCAAGCACTGTTCCTGAATTTTCTCAAGGCTAGTGCTTTACCACTTGAGCCATAGCACCACTTCTGGCTTTTTCTGTGTATGTTGAACCAAGGAATCGATCCCAGGGCTTTGTACTTGTTGGTAAGCATTCTTCTGCTAGGCAACACTCCCAGCCCCATATCTTGTTTTCTGAGATGAGGTCTTTTTAGTTTTGCCCAAACTGATCTCAAATCAGGAGTAGCTCAAATGATAGGTTTGCTTTTCATGCTATGCTCTCTAGCATGGATTCTTTATAAGTCACCTAGACAAGTTCTAGTATAAGCAAGTTTTGGTGAAATGTGTAAGCTGCAGGGGGAGTGAATGGAAAAAATTTCAGGAACTGAGTCTATCTATTCTTTCAAATAGGCAAGCTGACAGTGTAGCTGCACTTGACATTAACCTGTGAGTCCTTACTTGTCATATTTCATCTACCTGCCATTCAGAGCTGTTTACTGAGCATGTGCACTGAACAAAATCCCAAACTGTTAAAAATGTAGAGCGGCAGCTTGGTGCATTGTTTGACAACATAGACTTTGGTATCAGACAAACTTGAGATTTAAACTTGATAATAGAACTTGAACTATTTCCTTAACTTCTTTGAACCTCAGTATTCTTATTTGTGAAATGAGCCTAATTATAACCAATTAGATATCATTCTTACAATGAAGTCAACCTAAGACCAGGCATAGGGCCATCGTTAAGAGAAAATGATTGCACTAATCATGTCTTTGTCATTTTAGGAGTTAGCTACAATAAAAGATCAAGAAATCTTAGTCCAAAGGAATAGAGAAAGATGTAACAGAAAAGCAAAATAGTATTTCAGGAAAAAGAAGAAATTCAATGTTACAAGACAAGAAGTGGCAAGAACCTGCTGCGAGAAGGATTCACCAGATAGCAGGTTATGAGGGTCATATGTTATAAAACAGGGATAGCTTCATAACACGTGAAGCTATTAAGGTAAAACCTTTGATATCTCTTGCTTTGTGACATATTTGTATCTAGATAGATGACTTCCTTTCTATGATAAATGAATTCAAAGGATCAAGCAGTCAGCAATGTATAATAATGAGGAGAGTTGTGACACTGACTCACAATTCAACAAGCTTTGACAGGCAAGAAGTGAAGGTGATAGGCATAAATACAAATATCCATGCATGATGAAATTGGAGAAAGTTAACAGTTAATTATGACTGGAGAGTTCTAGCCTTTCAGATAACAAGAGGAATGCCAGTGCCTCTAACACAGACAAAAAGTACAAAAAAAACTAATTAGAAGGGACAATGAAGAGCTTAAGCTTAAATAGATTAGAATGTACATGTCTTTGATGTCTAGAAGGAACTTATTTAGTACAACTTGAAACTCAAGGAGGACTAAAAGGATTTGTAAGTTGATGGCACATTCTGTGTACCACAGCTATTAAAATATAGAAAAAGAAAGGAGACAAAAATATAACTGGAAGTATAAGATGAGAACCAGAGTCTGGTATAGTAGAAAGTGCAAGGCAAGTTTTGAACTAGCATATAGTAAAAGACAACAAAAGTTATCCACTAAGGATTGGGGTGGGGGGAGGGAAATGGGGACCAAGACATGAGAAAGGGTATCAATGTATGTGAATCAATGTACCTTCTATCTGGCAAATATAATGTAACCCTTCTATTAATTACAATAAAAATATATAAACAAATAAAAAAAATCTTCATGCTCAATTCTGAATTCATCTTCATCTGGCTGTTTTGTTTTGTTTTTTAAGTGGGACTTCAGTATGTTTACTGGATGAGTAAGAAGATGTTGAGAATGTAGTTTAAAAAATAACAAATAGAGAATTATCCAGATCAGATGGGAATACATCTGTTTGTCCCGCTGTTGCAGGTAAAAAGAATCACTAGCCTAGCTGGACGCTGGTGGTTCAAAGTTATAATCTAGCTACTCAGGAAGATGAGATATGAGGATCACTCAAAGAGCTCCATGATTCTTGGAATCTGTGACTATTTTACTTTCCACTGTAAAAGCCAACTTTCATGATGATATTAAATCAGGACTTGGAGGTGGGAAGATTTCCATGGCAGCACCAGTAGAGAATCACAAAGGCCCTATAGTTAGAGAAAATGAGAGAGTCAGAATCAATGTAAGTGTTCCCTAAAACTAAAAATAGATTCTCCTCCCACCCCACCCCAGAGGGTGAATGAATGACCAGCATCATCTTGATTTTAGGATTTCTGACCTTATCAACTACAAATGAATACACTGTGAGAACTCAATGAGTTTGTTTTAATTGGGAGAACTTTTAGAATTGTTTTGCTCGAGCTTACACAAGGAGTGATAAAGCCTTTGTGGAAATCAATGCCACTTTTACTGGAAAGATACATGCCAAGGTCTAGAAGAAGCC
Source organism: Megascapheus bottae (assembly GCF_031878675.1). Taxonomy (NCBI): domain Eukaryota; kingdom Metazoa; phylum Chordata; class Mammalia; order Rodentia; family Geomyidae; genus Megascapheus; species Megascapheus bottae. The sequence goes on along the minus strand of NC_143523.1, from coordinate 29,433,028 downwards.
TCAGAGCTATGGAAAGGACAGTTAACTTTGCTCTTAAATAGAAACAATCCCTTAGAGAGTTACTTGGATGAGCATGAGTTCTTGGATGCCAAAGCATAAGAGAAACCATTTAAAACATGAGAGTAACCATTTCTTTCTGCTTGTTGACTACATTTATCAATTATAAGATGCTTTGATTAGCAAGTCCACTACTGGTTTGAATGGGTGATGGGTAGAAAGAAAAGGAGACGAAAAAGCAATTCTGGGCACAAACGTGCCACCAAATCAAAGCAGGATATCTAGTTGTCGACATAAAGGTCCAAAACACAGATAGGAGAGTAGTAGTGTGAGGGAAGATTACTATTTACCTTTATATGGGTAACTGTTGAATCAATATTCTTTTCCCAAGGTAAGTTTGAGATCCAAAATTCAATGATTATGGCAATAAGTAAATGCCACACCCACTCCAGTGGAGTCTGTGCAGCATGGAGCAGAAAGAGCTTGAATGGCTGCCAGTCCTGAGGTTCGCACCAACGGTGATCAGGCCTCCTGGAGGTCCCTGGCAGAGACCGGGACATATGCATGGAATGCTCATAATGCTGGGTGCTGGGATTCTTTTATCACTCTTTTCATTTCTGATAGTTGATGGTATGGCAGTAATATTCTGTGCCAGCTACTGGCCTAAACAATTAATTGAGCGACTAGATGCTCCAGGAACTAAAAGTGCATGCCTGGCTACTCTGGCGCAAGACACACCCACAGCAGCCTTAATGACCTCAATGCATTCTATTAATAATAAGACAGAATTAGAAACTAAAACGGAAAACATGATCTTTGAATTAGTAATAAATGTTAGTTTGCCTGAATATGCCTTTAATGCGTCTGCATTACTTGTGTAAATGTTGCAAGTACATAATGAATCATATGGGAAAGGATTAGAAGGGCTAGAGCACCGTGGTGTGCTCTAACTGAACAGCAACAATGGACTCTTAGGTTTAAGGTTTTACAATTCCTGGCACAGGGTAATAATTACTAACTTAGAAACAGAATCATAGGAAGAACTAGAAAACAGATGGTAAACAAAGCTAATAGTGATTAATGCCAAGGCTGATGACGCCTAACCATAATGTCTGACTTATTAACCATGGCTTCTTAGAATGAAGGGAGAAGTTTCTTTTCTACTCAGAAAAATGTACCCTGTAACCATTCTTAAACGTGATTGTAATCTTTTGACCTTATGCCAACTGAAAGAAACTACTCCTACTTTGACTGTATATAATCTCACACTCAACAAGTAAAACTTCACAGCAGACTTCAAACCTCCCTTGCGTTTGTGTCTGTCTGTCATCGCCGAATCCATTCCTGACCTGTGAATCCAGACTTGGTCTCCCCGCACTCCCGCTGAGTCGGTCTGCGGCAAGTAAATACTGTAAATAGGATGGCAAATTCAGAAAATTGAAGATAGAAGGAGCATGGAACAAAGTAGTTTTTGTCAGGCTGATATTTCTTTACATTGCAGATGGTTGAGGCTTAGAGTTAAGCAATATTAAAGCTAGAAAAGACCTTAGAAGCAAGGAACAAACTACTAATGACTGAGCTTGGCTTAGTGAGTATTAAGGATTTTTACTGTTTTCTATTCATAGAATACTAACAATCATTTGTATACTATTCGAAAGACAAAGAATCTGAAAGTTAGAGGATTTAAGAATCTTTCCAAAAGTTTTTAGCTCAAAGCTATCCTATAAATATTGGAGACAAAAAATCAAATCTCTATATGAAAGTTTTCAAAACCCCAAATGCATGTTCTCTTGTTTCAACCTTGTTATTCCTCAATGGTCTCAGCATAAAATTTCTAGTCCTATCAAAGCTTCACAACAGCTAAAAAATAATAAGAATCAAGTACAGACTTATTGTTATGTTACTATAAGAAGTCACCCAATTTTAATTTAACATTAATACATTTCTGGATGATATACTTTGATGCTTTCTCTTAGAACTGTGGTAAATCTTTTGTCACTGACTAAAATGTTTCTGTAATCTTCCTGGGTTCTGATTATTTCTGGCCAGTAAGACACAGCCCAAATCACACTGCTGTGATTTCTAATTTAATGGAACATTAAGTATCCATTTGGGGCACCTAAATTATACAGTCCCTGTTATTTATAGAGCTTACAGGCAAAGTATTTAACTGAAAAAAATGAAAACAAAAATAGGAAATAGGTGAATGCCTGCTATCAAGATTTACAAGTGATCTCACAATATTATTAGGCCCACTAGGTAATGAATGTTAAAGAGATTTGGAAATTTTAAAATTAAGATTTAATTATTCCCATCACCTAAGGACCTGCTAGTTATCTTTCTGTGTACCAAACAAATGTTTCTGAAAAATAGTCCAGCTCTGCCCTATGTTCTGTCATTCAGACATCTTTGATGATAGTGGTTCAAAAATATCTCCCGCTTCTCTCCCCTCACTCCATTCCCTTTTGTGAAATAAATCAGTGCAACAATACAAACACCAGAAACGGATTCTCTGAAGTTTTGAATTTCATTCTTCTGGATGTGTAAGGATACAAGATTTGTGGTAGCATGTTTCAGCTATAGATAGTTCTGACTAACCTTTGAAATTGTTCTCATCTCACTCCATCATTGCTATATTAAAGCCTCACACTCAGTAGATGAGGAAAGTGAAAGAACAAAGGAGAAAAGAGTTCTGGAGTAAACAGAAGGAAGCTATGAGTAACTGCAATAAAAAAAAATAGGAATAATGCTTCCTAACTTAAAGGTCCCTGCGGTAAGAAAGAGTAGAGTGAGGTCAGTAGAGGAAACATCTACCAATTCGAGAAGGCCCTATAGATGGTTAGGACATGGAAGTTCTTATCTCATCTGGAAGATATGTGCTTTACATAAGCAAATAGTCCCTATGCACCCTTCTTCCACCTGACAGGTGAGAAAACATTTACTGCTCTTCCAGGCCTCACAAGTGTGAAAAATAGATTTGTATTGTTTACAGATTACTCAGTGTACACATTTTTTTTGGAACCACCTTCAAAAAAAACCACCTAAATGCACTAAGACCCTATTCATCCATTAGCTCATTCATTCAATGAGTATTTATTACATAACTTCTGCATAGCACTGTTCTAGATGTTGAGAAATAGAAGATAGACAAGATCAATGGTCTCATAGAATATACAGAGAGCAAGTGACATCTGAAGGTAGGAAAGGCCATAGAGAATATGTAGATTTGGAGAAGTTTGGGTTTTATTTTTTCTGTAGTGATATAGCCTTGAGAATCTATTGGTCCATCATTATAGTGTCTTATAACTGGCTTTCAAGAAAGGAAAATTTAGTATCTCAAATAACATGTTCCATAATTAGTTATCTCTAGACACAGTTAGCTCAATCCTCCAAGAATAGTTTCCAAAATAAAGTATTTTAAACCTGGCTATAAACACATCTTCAATGTATTGCTTTTATTTACATGGCTACAAAATGGCTACTAAGTTATAATCTGCAGTTTAAAGATACAAGGCTTTTAGAGAAATAGGAATTGATTAATTAGTAGTAGATTTGAAATAACCTAAACAAAACTGTCTTAAAAAAAGAAATGAATGTGTTATTTTTATGTAAAAAGAAGTATGGAGTCACACAGCCTCAGATGTTAAGGTATTTCCTTGTAGTTTTCAGACATGCTTCTTCAATAATCTCCCCAGCCATTCCTGTAATGAGCAGTCCTTCCTCTGAGACTACTGGGGTTCCAGATATTTCATTCCTTTCTTAAAAGGCAAAGTGTGTATTATAAATACAGTCTAACAATTGACTTGATCTTTGGTTAAAAACAAAAGCCAAAACCAAAACAATCACTCGAGATGGACTTTCCTAGATTCTGCAGAATGGGCCCCAAATTAGCATCCACTCTCCATGCCTTGTGTGTGTGACTTTAGAACTTGACCTTAGATTCTTTATTCTGCAGCAACCACTGATTTTAGTTTCTACTTTCCATCAAGGACTCTGGGATGTTTTAGTTGGACACTTAGCTACAAAACGTAAACTTTCATAACATATGGTAATTAATGCTAGAGTTCCAAAAAGGAGATAAAAATCCCAAGGAACTAAAAATATTGTCTTTCAACAACCTTTTTTAGTGCAGCTGCTGCTTTTTAGACCAGCTGTTATGATCCCCCAAAGGGTATTTCTCACATAGAACTACATTTTTTTTTGATAATCTAATTCTTATTGCCGAAACTGAATTGCGTGTGTAATGTTCTGACATTTCTACTATTGAAAGAAAGAGAAAGGGACACTGAAGGAAAATACAACGCCGAGGAAAGAAAAGTGGTACAAATCTGGCTGACTGCTGGTGGCTCTGGCTATTCAGGAGGCTAAGATCTGAGCACTGTAGTTCAAAGCCAGCCCAGATAGAAATGTTAGTGAGACTTTCATTATATTTAACAGTTCAGCCCCACTCTGGCCATTTCTGTAGTTTGAATGTCATTCTCAAGAATGAATTCTTAGGTTCATGAATAAGAATATGAAGTTTTAAAAATATTCTTTTATTTAAGTTCAGATGAATCAAGACAACACATTCAAAAGAGAAAAGTGGTTAGCTTTTTTCTAGTCATATTTTTTATCTTCAGACGTAGACATAGAAATGCACATAAATCATAGAGATTTTAGCACCACAAAGGAGGTAGCATTTAAGATTAGGAAAAGCATGATTTATAATATCAGAATATCAGAGTACAGACAGTAAAAGGAAATGCTTGAATTTTCAAAAAGCAAAAGGTTTTTGTAGAATTTATGGAAAAGAAACTGCCTTCTAGAACCTTGCTAAAATGTGACGATAGGGCCAAGAGTTTGTCCTAGTGGTAGAGTGCTTGCCTAGCATGCATGAAAACCTGGATTCGATTCCTTGGTACCACATACATAAAAAAAAGCCAGAAGTGGTGCTGTGGCTCAAGTGGAAGAGCTCTAGCCTTGAGAAAAGTCCAAGGACAGTGCTCAGGCCCTAAGTTCAAGCCCCATGACTGACAAAAAAATAAATAAAATAAAATAAAATGTGATGATAGGAAAGTCACATGTCCTAAACCCATCTAAAAATTTCAACTTATTTTGAAATGGTACATTAAAAGAATGACAAAAACAAACGTCATATACAATCACCAATAAGCAATTTTCTTTCTGCAAATTATGTAATTTTGAAATTGTGAAGAGCATATCTCTTGTCATAAATAAGGAATATTGATATCTTTAAGACATCTGTAATTTTAGCGGTAGATTCATGCTATGCTTTATGTTATGGGAACTTCAAGAAAACCCATGTATGATACCAACATCAGTTTTCAAGGTCAGTGATTTGTTGTGGTGGATTTTTTAACTGTCCAAACAAAATTTCAATTTCAGTGATATAGTTCAGATGGGATAATCAACCTTTATATGTTAATATGTGAAAAGATTAATAGCTTTAGTGTCCAGACATAATGTTAGGAATCAGTTATGGCTGAAAATAAGAATTTCAAGGCCAGAGCTACTGGGTATAATATTTTTTACCAATTTCTAAGAAATTAAAATCAGTATCAATATCTAGAAAATCTAATGATGGATTTTATTTCCTCTAGTAAATGGATTTGAATTAGAGAGTTCTGCTGACTACCCAAATTAATTTAAAATCTTAAGAAAGTAGTTGCAGCATAGGTTTCCATGCTTATAACTTCTTACAAGAATGATATCTGCTTTCCTAAGTAGCTACTTTGGCATTTCTTTACTAAGGTTCAGATTGGTATGGAATATAGACAGATGGTGAAAGATTTCAGGTAACCCCCAGGGACAAAAGATACTTCGCCCAGAAAAGAAACACCCAGTAGCAGATTATTAGGGAGATTGTTACATTAGAAAGTAAGGAAGACAACAAAGAACAATGAGAGAACTTTATACTGATACATTTAAATGGTGTCTCCTTTTAATAACTTAGATTTTCAAAAACAGATTTATTATTCCTCGCTTTAGGATTTTGAGGTAATGGAGGAAAAAGATTTAAGAGAACATGACAATTATTTCAGTAATTAAGTTGATTTCTCCCAATGTTAATGTTTCATATTGTGGTCTGAAAGTTTAGTTAAGGAATTGGGAAGAAATCCCGTATCTTGTTGAGTTGTAATATTTTAGAGTTAGGAGGAGGAGATTTCAGAAATCACAGGGCCTAAATCATTTATTTCATAGTTGAAAATAATGGAAGGAAGATTTATTTCTTACAGCAATTTTTTCCAGCATTCTCTCCAAGATGAAGCGTCACTTCGCTTTCAGCAGTTAATTTAAGATTGTGCTATCATATTAATAGGATCCCTGAGCCCCTACGCTTCAGGCTAGTAGCTGGCATGGAAAGGAGACAAAGCCAAAAAAGAAGAACAAAATGCCAGAAAAGTCTGCATTCTGGCATCAACCCAGCAGCAAATCCACAGTGACAACAACTATCTCTACCTCTGTCAAAAAATATATGTGCAGAGGGATAAGCTCCTCCATGTGACATTAAATCTATGGTACTAAGCAAAGCAGTCACCTCTTCACTAGATGCATGAGGTACCTTAATTAGAAGCATTGGTATGCTGTCTGGTAAATATGGAATACAACTGAAGAATTGTGTTACATTTGGAAGAGCCTGTGCCATAAAACGGCAATGATCGTTAGATAACTGTATTTCTTTTGTTTTCTTTTAATTAGATTAATAGAGCTCTTCTATTTTATAGAACTAATATCAGACCCTGTCTCCCTAGCTAGCCATTCTCACAAATGTGCTAATTTTGAGGAGAGTTCTTGTACTGCCTACGAAGAAGTGTTGAGTATTTCTTTGACAAGGCTTCTAATTCTTAGGACACAGCTTTGCTTTTCCTGGAACTGTTTTTGTTGCTATCTGAAAGCAGCCACCTGGTTGGAAGGGAAAGAATTTAATTAAGTTCTTTATGACTGATTTAAATTTGAAAGGCAAAAATAGAAACACAATTGTTGAACCTATGATCTCACTGCCTCATTTTTTGCAACGTCTTCTATTTTCCCCTGTAGCTGTTTCATTAGGTTTCTATGTACTGGGTTTCAGGTTGATATTTTTCTGCACATAAAGCATAAAATTATGAAAGGATATTATTGTCCAAAAAGGCCTTGACAAAAAGGCTCAATGTAAACAGGTAAGTCAGTGTGGAGAAAAGCATTTAATAATGGTGGCTATTTAATGACTTACTCGAATACTTATTTGTGAATTCTTCGGCTATTTAAGAATCTACTACAGTCAAGAATTATACTAATGAGTATTGACACAATAGGAAAGCATCTTCAACCTTTCTCAGAATTTAATCATCAAAGAATATTAGAGAAATATCTTGTTTTCATTTGAAGTTCTAGGCATTAGGAATGTCTACTCCTCTCTATCCTAAAAGTTCTGGACTAATCATTTGGTCTGTCTTGCCACAGTTTCTTTACCTGTAACATAATGTCACTGGCTATGACCCATAGTAGTCATGCTCAAGAATGCTTCATAGATTTTGTGTAAAGCCTTCGTTCTGATCATAACAGTGTGGAACTTGAGAGTGAGCACACTTCAATTTGATGCAGTAATTCTATATTTCTAGAAACTCATAAACATTTGGAACTTGAGTTTTGAGTTTTTCATTTTAGTTTTTGAATTCATGTTATTGTACTTTACAGAAATGTCAGCTTACAGTGGACTTTAAAGTGAAAAGTTGTCTCTCATGACAGATCATAGCTCAAAGAAATTTTTTTTAATAAAGAAAGAATTGTAGAGCCAAGACTTTTTTTCTTGGGGACTCAACATATAAATTGATATACAGAAAATCCCATATTCACAAATGAATTGCACACAGTTCTGAGCAAGTACAATAAAAAATTGAAAAAAAATCAAAAGAAATTTCATTTTTTTTTCAAAATTTTGAACCCTACACATGCATTACATAGCTTAATTTATATAAAGAAACTGTCAGGCAAATCTTGCTTTATCATCATTCATGTTTAAATTATTGTGGGATCTGTTTAGTCTTTTCTTGTGCTTATTTCCATGAAAATATGCCTTCCTGAAAGCAAATGGTGCCAGAAAGTGAGGGACACTAAATGAAAGGATCTCTAGGATATAGAAACATAAGCCATATAAAGAATGATTGCTGTTGTTAAGGTACTATGTTATCACTCATCTCTTTTGCTGTCCCTTGGTTATATCATATTGTTACAGTTATCTCACTTCATTACCTGATATACAGTATCTCACTTCATTACCTGATATATCGGATATATTTGTATTTGGTTATTTGAAATTGGATAGGGAAGGGGGGAAAACAAGATGAGGGGTGGGGGTAGGGGGGAGGGAAATGGGGACCAAGACATGTGAAAGGGTATCAATGTATGGAAATTAATGCACCATCTATCTGGCAATTATCATGTAACCCTTCTATTAATTACAATAAAAATATATGAAAAAAGTTAATGTGCTTAATTTAAATAGTAAAGCACAAATTTTAGATTGAGGTTCCTGAAAAAATTTAGAAAAATACCTAAGATTCATTCCACTTCTGGTTATATAATTGATATCGTTAAAATGTGCTTATTAGAGAAACAGATACACAATCATGTTACTGCTACACTGTTCACAAATGCCAAATTATGAAAACAGCCTAGGTACATATAAATGGATGATGGACAAATAAATTGGTTATATGCAAGCACTGATAGTTCATGCCTGTAATTCTACTCAGTAAGCTGAGATTTGAGGATTGCTGGTTAAAGCAAGCTCAGACTAACACAGTCCGCAAGACTCTTATCTTCAATTAACCATCACGTAATAATTAACATATATAATTATAATTAATTATATAATTATATGTATTTATATATATTAAAATTATAAAACATGTACTCAGAATTTTAGCAGTAATACACAAATGTAGTCTATTCTTTTTTTTTAAGTTACATATAGATCTTTATTTCAAAGTCTGATCAGCCAAACTAGCGTTTTCCACCAACTCGGGGAGCAGAAACCTTGACAGGCTTTACAATTATTTTGCTTAGGTGCAGCCTTTGTGGGAGTCTTAGCAGCAGCCATTGCTGTCTTCTTGGATGCTTGTTTAGCCTTTTTTGCTTCCTTGGCAGCCCGGATAGCTTGCTCTCGCCGAGCCTTTCTAACTTCTAGTTTCTGATTCCTCTTGGCCATTATATCAGCAAGGGATGCACCAGTGCTGGCCCTCTGGAATTTGACTGCACGTCGGGTTCTTTTCTTCTGAATTCCTTCCGATTGTCCCTTTTTGTGCTTTCTTCTGTAGAGGACAGTCCAGTTTATCTGTCGAGGATTCCTCTTGGAAAGGAAGGCTGACTCGCATTTTGCATTAAGAAATTGGAAAACCTTCCCATCGGTCCTGGCATAGCGCCTCCCGTGCCCAGGGTTGATCTTGTACCCTCTGAAACTTTCATGGTGGCAGCGGGTGGCCCTGTGAGAGGAAAGATCACAAATGTAGCCTATTCTTAAGAAAAAAAAATTCCTGGATGATTCTTCAAAGGTGTTTTTCACAGATGGTCCTCAAATTGAGACTCTCACAACTTGAACACTTTACATTTATTTTAGAATGTATATTTGCTGATGATAAAACTTTATTATTTTTACATACATTTTTATTGTAATTAATAGAAGGGTTACAGTATATTTGCAGATAGAAGGTGCATTACTTCACAAACATTGCTACCCCTTTTCATGTTTTGGTCCCCATTTCCCTCCCACCCCTGCTTCTCATCTTGTTTCCCCCCTTCCCTATCCTATTTCAAATAAACAAATAAACATATATACAATATATCAGATAACAAGATACTGTAACAATATGAGATAACCAAGGTATAGCAAAAGAGATGAAAAATAACAGCATATTAAGAACAAAATTCTCACATTATATGGCTTTTGTTTCTATATCCTGGAGGTCCTTTCATTTAGTGTCATACTGTATGGCCTTATGTATCTAGGTTTTGCTCTATTGTAAACCTCTGCTAGGAGAGCCCAAGGTTTCTACTGTTATGACAAATGAGGGAAACCATTGAGCCTATGTTCCTTTGAATCTGGCTTACTTCACTTAATATGACTTTTTCTAAGTCTTTCCATTTCCTTACAAATGGGGCGATGTTGTTCTTTCTGATAGCAGCATAGAATTCCATTGTGTATAAATACCACATCTTGTTGATCCAATCATCAACTGAGAGGCATCTGGGCTGGTTCCATATCTTTGCTATGGTAAATAGTGCTGCAATGAACATTTCCCTCCCCCCCCTCCTGAACTACTGGATTTTGTTTGTGAGTTTGTTAGCTTGTTTGGAGATGAGCATTGAAGCGTTCTTATTATTTTATTTCAGCTAGTTCGGCTCCTACAGGGATCATATATTAAAAGATGACCTTTAGAAGAAGAAATGAAATCTCTCACAAAGAAAGAAACAAGTATGTACAGATCAGGTTATGACCACCGATCCTCTATGAAGAAACAAACCAAAAGGGCTTGGACTTTCTAGTGGATGTAAAAAAATGCAGACAGAAACAATGTTGAATTTCCATATACTTGATTGTAATCTTACTATTTTTAACTTTTCACTCCTTTAGAATGTGAATTCCTCCTCCAATGCTGCCACCACTTATCTGCATGTCCCATTAGATTTTTATCCCAGTGGGAATAAAGCAGAAAAATCAAGCCATTGTATGATTTCCTTACATAGATATTGACTCTATTTGCTTTTCAAAATTTTTGTCTGTTTACTCTTAAATATGATTGTCAATGAAGAGTTAAATCATGAGTGGCATTAGTTTTCTTCTTTACAATTTTTATGTATTTAAAATATTTTTACAATGGACATTTACTCATCTTTTAATCAGAAAAATGTTTTGCCAATATGTCACAAAATATACAAAAAGTCTGATGTATGTTAAAATATGTTAAAAGTCTGAGTCTGGAATTAGAATTAACAGATGTTTCAGGCAAAGGAAAATGCTTCCTAAAAGCTCAGACACATAAACAATAAGTAAACAATATCTATTAAAGTGAATCTAGAGTTTGGATTCTTTTTCAAAATGTCTGTTCCCAAATATAAATGGTAATTTTTTGTGGCAACACAGCCTTAGCGAAATCCATGTTGAATATGACTCAAATTATGATATTGCATTTGTATCTAAACATAAAGCCATTTACAACTCCAAGTAGAAGAACCCTAATTCTATGCTCCTATCAGTGGTTGCTTTTCCTTGGCTCTGAAATTTGGATACACTGTAATTTGGCACAAAATGAAGTAGAGTTGGGCCAATAGTTAGGATTTTGATCAACATAAAGATCCAGAATAGATAATTCAGTGCCTGATCCCCCCTAGCTAGCACCTGTGTCTGGTTTGCCCAAAGTAATGAACAAAAAAGTGGGGCACTATGGTTATCTGGCACCTTTAAACACCTAGTGCACCTTTCTTGAAAACCAGATTTTATGACTTTAGAGTGACCATGAGTTAACACCAGCCACTTTTATATTAAAGTCAAACCCTTAAACTGTAAAGAATCCTCCTTTCAGTGCCCTCACATTTATGTAATAAAACTGGGGAATAAAATCAAAGCCTGCTTTTACTTCAAGATTCAAAAGAATAGTGTCTGTGAAATACAGGCGTCACAAAAAAAAGCAAGTATTCATTTGAATGCTACCTGATAATAGGAAAGGGATTTTGGGTGGTTTTAAAAGAAGCAGTTATTTCATCAATATGGGAATCATTCCAAGAAAATATACTTGAAGCAAGCTATAGCACATATGCTAGCAAGGGCAGCTGTGTTTATATACCATGTGTCATTTTCCAAGATGGAAAAGTATTCTCTCTCTTTTTTTAAAAAAAATTCTCCTTAGGTAAATACAAGATAAATATGTTTTGCTTTTTCCCCTGTCGTGTATATGCACTTTTTAAAACCTTAACTTTTCAATTAATGATATGTCTAGTTTTCTTTTTTTCTTTTTATTTTTTATTGTAATTAATAAAAGGGTTACATGATATTTGCCAGATAGAAGGTGCATTAATTCACATACATTGATACCCTTTCACATGTCTTGGTACCCATTACCCTCCCCCCCAACCCCCACCCGCCTTGGATTTCCCCCCTTCCCTATCAAATTTCAAATAACCAAATACAAATAAATTCAATATATCAGATAACAGAGTGAGACACTCTAACAATATGAGATACCCAAGGGACAGCAAAGGAGATGAGAGAAAACATAGTGCATTAAGGACAACAATCATTCGTTATATGGCTTTTGTTTCAATATCCTAGAGGTCCTTTCAAGTAGTGTCACACTATATGGCCTATGTATCAAGATTTTGCTCTATTGCAGATCTCTGCTAGTAGAGCCCAAGGTTTCTACTGATTATGCCAAATGAGGGAAACCATTGAGCCTAAGTTCCTTTGAGTCTGGCTTACTTCACTTAATATGATTTTTTCTAAGTCTTTCCATTTCCTAGCAAATAGGTCGACGTCGTTTTTTCTGACAGCAGCACAGAATTCCAATGTGTACAAATACCACAACTTGTTGATCCACTCATCAACTGAGGGACATCTAGGTTGGTTCCATATCTTTGCTATGGTGAATAGTGCTGCAATGAAAATTGTTGTGCTGGTGGATTTAGTATGCCCTAGATTCTGGATGGTTGGGTAAATGCCAAGTAGTGGTATTGCTGGGTCAAGGGGAGTTCTATGTTTAGCCTTTTGAGGCACTGCCACACTGCTTTCCATAGTGGTTGAATGAGTTTGCACTCCCACCAACAGTGTAGTAGTGATCCCTCCTGGCCACATCCCCTCCAGCATCTGTTGTTATTCGTTTTCCTGTTCCTGGCCATTCTAACTGGAGTGAGGTGGAATCTTAGAGTTGTTTTGATTTGCAATTCTTTTATGACCAGAGATGTTGAGCATTTCTTCATGTGTCTATAGGCCATTTTTGTTTCTTCTTCAGAGAACACTCTCTTTAAGTCTTTGGCCCATCTTTTAATGGGATGGTTGTTACTTTGGAGATTAGTTTTGGAGTGATTAAATTTTTTGAGCACTTGATATATTTTAGATATGAGGCCTTTGTCCGTTGTTTGGTTGGTGAAGATCTTCTCCCACTCTGTAGGCTTCCTAATTAATTTACTAGCTATGTCCTTTGCCATACAAAAGCTCTGCAGTTTAATGCAGTCCCACTTATCCAGCCTTTCTCTGATTTGTTGTGATTCTTGGTCCTTATTAAGAAAGTTTCGACCTGTGCCAAGGAAGTCTAGTGTATCTCCTATTCCTTCTTGTAAAGTTTTCAGTGTGTCAGCTTTTACCTTCAGGTCTTTGATCCATTTGGAGTTAATTCTAGTGCAGGGTGACAAAGAAGGATCCAACTTTAGTTTTCTGCATGTGCTTAACCAGTTCTGCCAGCACAACTTGTTGAAGAGGATATCTTTCTTCCATTCTATTTTTTTGGCTCCTTTTTCAAAGATTAGCTGGCCATAGGTCTGTGGTTTAATATCTGGGTCCTCAGTTCTATTCCATTGGTCTTCATGCTTCCTGTGCCAGTACCAAGCTGTTTTGATAATTATAGCCCTGTAATAGGGTCTAAAGTTTGGAACTGAAATTCCTCCAGCACTGTTCTTTCTGCTAAGAAGTGTTTTTGCTGTACGGGGTCTTTTATTATTCCATATGAAATTTTGAATTGCCTCTTCTATTTCTTTAAAGAATGCCATTGGGATATTGATGGGTATTGTGTTGAATTTGTAGATAGCCCTTGGCAAGATTGTCATTTTCACAATGTTGATTCTTCCAATCGAGGAGCATGGGAGGTTTTTCCATTTCCTTAGTTCTGCTTTAATTTCCTTTTTTAGGGTTTTAAAGTTTTCATCAAAAAGGTCCTTTACATTTCCTTTTTTAGGGTTTTAAAGTTTTCATCAAAAAGGTCCTTTACATTCTTAGTTAAGGTAATTCCTAGATTTTTTATTTTCTTTGAAGCTATTGTGAAAGGAGTTGCTTTCCTGATTATTGCCTCGCTCCTCTCACTGTTGGCGTAAAGGAAGGCAGTTGATTTTTGAGGGTTAATTTTATACCCTGCTACCCTTCCAAAATTTTGAATCAGCTCAAGGAGCTTGGGAGTAGAGTCTATAGGATTCTTTAAATACAGAATCATGTCATCTGCAAAGAGGGATAGTTTTACTTCCTCTTTCCCTACTTGGATCCCCTTTATGCTTGCTTCTTGCCTTATTGCACTGGCTAGGAATTCTAGTACTATGTTAAAGAGGAGTGGAGAGAGTGGGCATCCTTGTCTCGTTCCTGATTTTAGAGGAAATGGCTTTAGATTTTCACCATTAAGTGTAATACTAGCAGTGGGTTTGTCATACACAGCCTTTATTATATTGAGGAATGTTCCATGGATTCCTAGTTTCTCCAGAGCTTTTAGCATCAAGGGGTGTTGTACCTTGTCAAATGCCTTTTCTGCATCTATTGAGACAATCATGTGATTTTTGTCATTGCTCCTGTTGATGTGTTGAATTATATTAATTGATTTGCATATGTTGAACCAGCTTTGCCTCCCTGTGATGAATCCTGTTTGATCATAGTGTATAATTTTTTTGATGAGTTGTTGTAGATGGTTGGCTAGTATTTTGTTGAGAAGTTTTGCATTGATGTTCATCAAAGAAATGGGTCTATAGTTCTCTTTCTTTGATGAATCTCTGTCTGGTTTGGGGATGAGGGTTATACTGCCCTCATAAAATGAGTTTGGTAAAGAACCTTCATTTTCAATTTCGTTGAAGACCTTGAGGGTATTGGTGTGAGCTCTGCTTTGAAGACCTTATAGAATTCAGCTGTGAATCCATCTGGCCCTGGGCTTTTCTTATTGCCATTTCTATTTCAGAGCTTGAAATAGGCCTGTTTAGTTGGGTTAGTTCTTCTTGATTCAGGGTGTGTATGTTAATATTGGCTAGGAATTCATCCATTTCTTCCAGATTCTCAAATTTGTTGGCGTAAGGGTTTGAGAAGTATTCCCTCATGATATTCTGGATCTTGGTAATTTCTGTCATGATATTACCATTTTCGTCTGTGATTTTGTTTATTTCGATATGCTCTCTTCTTTTTTTGGTAAGATTTGCTAAGGGTTTGTCAATTTTGTTAATTCTTTCAAAGAACCAACTTGTTTTGTTGATTCTTTCTATAGTTTTTTTGGATTCCAAATCATTTAATTCTGCTTTGATTTTAATAATTTGCTTTCTTCTACTGGGATTAGGGTTGGTTTGTTTCTCTTTTTCCAGGAGCTTAAGGTGAGACATTAACTTGTTGGTTTGCAATTTTTCCAACTTGTTGTTATAGGCACTCAGCGCTATAAATTTTCCTGAGTACTGCCTTTGCTGTGTCCCAAAGGAGTTGGTAGTTTGTGTGCTCCTTACTGTTAAATTTCATAAACTGTTGGATTTCTGTTCTGATCTCTTCGATGACCCATTGGTGATTCAACAATGTGTTGTTCAGTCTCCATGAGTTACAGGGTTTTCATTGGTGAAAATGTGTGTTCAGTTCCAATTTGATGCCTTTGTGGTCTGAGAGTGTGCAGGGAATAATTTCAGTGTTTCTGAATCTGTCCAGGTTTGTTTTATCGCCTAAGATGTGGTCTATTTTGGAAAATGTTCCATGTGCTGCTGAGAAAAATGTATATTGTGTTGTTGCTGGGTGGAATATTCTGCAGATGTCTGTTAGATCTAGTTGGTGTATATAGTTGTTCAGTTCTAAGGTTTCTCTGTTGAGTTTTTTGCCTTGTTGATCTGTCTATAGGTGAGAGTGGTGTGTTAAACTTACCAACAATCACTGTTTTTCGATCTATGTGTGGTTTCAATGAAAGTAAAGTTTGCTTGATGAAGTTTGGAGCCCCGGGATTGGCCGTGTAAATATTTAGGATCGTTATGTCTTCCTGGAGGAAAGATCCCTTTAGTATGTAGTAACCTTCTTTGTCTCTTCTTACTAATTTTAGTTTGAAGTCTATTTTATCTGATATGAGGATGGCAACTGCAGCCTGTTTATGAGGGCCATTAGCTTGATAGAGTTTATTCCAACCTCTCACTTTCAAAAGATGATTGTTTTTTGGGGTAAGATGTGTCTCTTGAAGACAGCAGAACGATGGCTCTTGCTTTTTGATCCAACTAGACAGTCTATGCCGTTTAGTTGGAGAGATAAGTCCATTGATATTGAAAGTTAAGATTGAGAGATATTTATTAGTTCCTACCATTTTTAAAAGCTTTTATTAGGACCTGTGTCTTGACAGTTCTTGTGGTCCTTAGATGGTATGCTGTTTAGGTGCCATTTCTTTCCCTATATTGCATTTCTTTTGGTTTTCTATGTATAGGACATCTTTGAGAATTCTCTGTAGTGTTGGTTTTGTTGCTACATATTGTTGCAGCTTTTCCCTGGAATGGAATGTTTTTATTGTTCCCTCAGTTATGAATGAGAGCTTAGCTGGGTATAGTATTCTTTGTTGGTAATTATTTGACTACAGGGCATGACATATATGCTTCCAGTCACTTTATACATTATTGATCCCTTTTCCCTGGCTACCTTTAGGATCCTTTCTTTGGTTTCTATTGATCCAGTTTGGATTACGATGTGGGATGTTCTTTTCTTGTCAGGTCTGTTTGGGGTTCTAAAAGCTTCTTGTATCTGGATGGGCCTGCCCTTCTGGATATTTGGGAAATTCTCTGAGATGATTGCCTGAAGTATATTTCCAATACCATTGACCTCTTTCTCCAGACCCTCCTCAATACCAATTAGCCTTAAATTAGACTTCCTAATTGTATCTTGGACCTCCTGGAGCGCTCTCTCATATTTCCTAGATTTGGATTGACTCATTTTCTGTTCTTTCTCTATAACAACTAAATTATCTTCAGCCCCAGAAATTCTCTCCTCTGCATTGTCTAACCTGTTATCAAAGCTATCTACTTTATTTTTCATCTCCCTTGCTTCTAATTGCTCATTTTTGATGCCTTGCATCTCTTCTTTTAGATCATGTATGGATTTCTTTAGCTCCTTGATTTCCATTTGAGTGGTTAGCTCAGTAGCTTTATTTTCTTTGGACATTTGCTGGAGTTCAGTCACCTTTTTATTTGTGGATTCTATGAATTCATCCATTTTTCTTTGAAAAACCTTTATTATGGCCTCCTTTATGGCTTCTTCTTTTTCACTTATCACCTTGTTTATGGTTTCATCTTGTTTAGCTATGGCTTCCTCCCTTATCTCTTTCTTTATATTTTCACATTTTTCATTAATGATGTTTATCAATTGCATTTGTATAACACTTGGAAGACTCTCCTCTAGGTTTGCCAGTGACTGTTCCATTGTCTGTTTACATTGGGTGGGGGATGTTGTTTCTTGATTTGACATTTTTCTTGAGTTTCTTGTTCTGCCCATTTGAAAATGGGAGCAAGATTAATACTAAACACGATTATAGTTTTTCAGATATAACCAACCTAGACCTCTGTAGCTGGCAGACAGTAGATGTTCACAGTTTTTGACTGGTGTTATCACTCTTTCTTTTTGTGCACTTACAGACCAGTCTAATACAACCACTGATAAGCGATTTATACCCAAAACAATAAGCCTCTCAATCCAATCCCTATTCTCTTTAAGTCCCTGTGAGCCTAGAGTATAATTGAACACCTAGATATACAGTATTGCTCAACAGCCATCAAGTGTAGGTCCATGCATTATAAGGGTTTAAAAACGAACAGAGGACCAGAGATAGAAAAATAGAATGAGAGAGGTCAGGGGAGGTACAAGAGGATTAACGTAGGAGTGTAAGATTATTATAGTAATGAAGAAAAGGTATAGCATAAGGATAACTGACCTAAGTTGGTAATTAGGTAGCATATTTGTGCACAAAATTTGGAAAGTATTAGAATAAAACTTATGTGTTGCTGCACGACAAGCTCTCAGCCCAATTAGTGGCCTCACAGTGGGCCATGGGATGGATCTGCAAGCTTCAGTCTGAGCGCGCTGGGCAGATGTTTTCCTGTGCTGCTTCCAGGGGCGGCCCCCAACCAAGGGTCTGAGGTTTGAGTTTCCAGGGGCTTTCAGCAGGACCAGCAGGAGACCGCTCTGTTCCCAGGGGTGGTGCCCAGCTGAGGACATGGGCCTTTCTAATTCTCAGAAGGTGAGCTTGGCTGCTGGTCGGCCCTTTAGATCCCTGCTGTGTTTCCACTGTGTTGTCAGAGTCTGTGACTGTGGGGCCCCTCGGTGCTGTCTTGCTCAGGATTCCCAGCTGGAGGATGCCCCGCTCAAGAATTGAGGGGGACAGATGCTGGCTCCTATTTTCCCGCACCCTCTACCCGCTGTTGTAAGGCAGGGTCCCAGCGCCCTCCACTCTCCAGATCCAGTGGCCTGGGAAAGGAGCCTGGTGGGCGGGTGGGAGCTGGAACAGCTCCTCCTCCCCTGGTGGGGTGCTGAGTCTTAGGGTCCGCCCACCTGTCTCTCTCCAGTCAGAGGGCCGGGAGTTGAGCCCGTTGGGCGGGTGGGAGTTGGGACAGTTCCGCCTCCCTTGGTGGGGTGCTGGGTCCAGTCAATGGCCTGAGGGAGGGGGCTGTTGAGGGAAGGGACAGGATTCTAAATTCCTTGCCCCCCTGCTCCTGCCAGTCTTTCTCAGGCGGGGTGGAGAGGTCTGAGTTAAGTTCTATTGCTTGGCACCTCTCTGCTTTCCCTATGTGTTTGGGGACCCGCTGTGGTATTCACACCTCTGCATTCCATCTGTGGGTATTCCACGGTGGTGGGGAGTCTTTCACTCCCCTCGGGTCTCCTCCGCCGCCTGTGGTCTGCGTCTGGGTTCCACTGCTTGCTGTTCTGTTCCGCGTCCGGGTTCCACCTGGTCCAATGCTGGTTTCTGCGGGTCGGGGCTGCCCAGCCAGGTGCCCTCCCCTGCTTTTTGAGGATAAGCTGGTGGGGAGGTGTGGGGGAGGGACCCTCGCATTCTGAATTCTTTGAGAAAGTTGGATGTGAGCTTTATCTGGATTTCTTTTCTGGTTTGAGTCCTTCTCCGTTGCTTTTTGAGTTTGTTGTTGTGGATTTCTTAGGATAATTGGCTCGTGGGACTCCCTGGTTCTCTCTTTTTGTGAGAGAGAGCTAGGCAGCGTTCCTGTTGTCTCGGCACCATCTTCTGTTCATGTCTAGTTTTCTTATCTATTATAGGATCATATCCTTGAAGACTCGCCTTCTTTATTTGATTAAGAACATTGTCCATAGGTGGGGTAAGATGGTGAATTGGAAATGTTTACAATCTTGATTCCATGGATGAAAATAGTCAGGTAACACAGGAGAGACTATAGTCTGAAAACAGAAAAGGAAGAGCATTCTATTGAAATCATGAAAGAGTAACACAGAAGAGAATCAGAAGCAACAGAGGAATGTAGCAAACATTACCCCCAGCTATATTGCCCAGATCCCAGGTGGGGAACTGGGAGAGAATTATGACACACTGGAAACTGTGGCTGCAAAATGCAACCACACTACCCACATTTTTCAAACCTCGTGTAGAGATTTAGTAAGACAACAACTGCACTGATGTGAAAGACTAACCTCAGTGAGGAAAGACATACTGTTACTCCCCTCATCTCTGAGAATTATACTCAGATATTATTTTGAAAGGGAGCCTTTTGTTCAAGCCTTTGCTATTCTGAAACCCAAGAATAATCACAGATCAGGGAGTCTGATTCCACAGAGTTCAGGCATCAAGAAACCCTGGTAAAGAAGGATATGATTGTGAAAGTCCTCTTCCCTTGTAAGGAGCAAGTCTTATCACCTACCCTCATTAATGGAAACAATGCACATGCATATGGCTGGTACAATATTAAGACTCAAAAGCCTAGATATGTGTTGACTGCTAGGATGGTTTGAGGGCTCTAAGATCATTCCCTCTGAATCTCCTGATACCCTCAGTCTTTCTTCTAGCCGAAAGATGAGCTGACAGGCTGGAGCCAAGAGCACAAAGGCCCACCACTGGAAATTATATCCAGGCATGTATTTGATGCCAGGTAGGACTGAGAGCCTCGACTATAGATATTCTAAATCATAGGATTTCCAAAAGATCTCCCAGCACACAAGCAGCTAGATGAACTTCCAGACATAGACTAAAATACTAGAGTCCACCTGAAACTATTCAGTAGTGTTTGCTGCCAGATAAGTCTGAGGGCCGTGAGGTCAGAACCACCAAATCATCTGATTTCTATAATCTCTCCCCTACCAAGAGCTGTGTGGAGGGGTTGTTTCTTAAATTACTGATGCTAGGCTCCAGAAATTGTGTTCCAGTGGTCATTTGTTGTCAAGTAGGACTCTTCAAGTCCACTCACATATCTCATCCTCCTACTACAAGTAGTAAACCACTCTGAGATCAGTGCTTGGAATACCTAGCTCTTTCCATTTTCCCGTAACTAGCACAGAGCTCAGGGCTCTACTTTTTCCCCTTAGTCCAAAAATACATTTGAGGCTAATATCTCGGTTTGGACATTTGCCGACTTTGGAAACACAAACTTTTAGACAAAGTACAAACTTGCCCAACATACAGGCTGTGAAGCACTCTGCAGCCAGTTGTAAATTACAGGAAACAAAGGGAAAGTTGTAGTGTGAAAGAATAGAAGTAGGAAATTGACCCTTCTACAAAGAGATTCCTTGTAGTTATTCTCAATTTGAACAACTGGGGATTGGTGCTCTGAATATGGAAAAAATGCTTGGATCTAGTCCTAACAGTGGGAGTACATCAATATTTGATTCAGACTTGCAAATCCTAATGCCAAAATGTAAGAAATTTGAAAAACAAGGTCAAATGACTCCTCTATAACACCATAGTAATGAATTCTAAAAATAATAAAACATAAAATCTCAAAGATCGTATTACTTATTAGAATAATCAATTAAATTAATGATGATAAAAGAGAATTCCAGAACAAATGAAATAATGAAAGTAATCCAAAACATGAAGGAGAATTTAATAAAGAAATTATTCTTAAAAAGTTATGATTTTAGAATAAAAAGCTTAATAGGTTTTAAGTCTTCATTGAAAATCTACTAGGAGATTAAAATCAGAACTTGTAGATAAAGAAGAGGTACTAGAAAACATAGATGAAGGAAGTAGCACTATGGCTCAACATGGTAGAGCACTAGCCTTGAGCTGAAGAATTCAGGGACAGTGCCCAGGCCCAGAGTTCAAGGCCCATGACCGACCAAAAAAATACATACAGAAGAAGGAAAGGACATACAGAAACACCACACTGAAATCCCTTTGTGCAGTTAATATGCACTAGTAGAAAAAATAGGATATTTTGCCTGCAAAAGTAGGTACTTGAATGTATGTACAATAGTACCGACACACAATGCTACCAAATGCTATTAACTTATAACACTGGCTAATATGCCACATGGATAATATCTCCTATGTAAAATAGATAGTACTACTGCACAAAATATCCCAATGGAGATACTAGAGTCTGGAATGATAATATATGATATGGTGTCTCTTGTTGCAATAAGATTTCAGCTGTCTCAAATTTCTCCAGGGTATTTTATTTCACATGAAGAGGCTAGGAGGCTAAGAGGTTGCACTCTAGCTTGGTCATTAATTTTTTTTTTTTTGCCAGTCCTGGGCTTGGGCTCAGGGCCTGAGTATGGGCTCAGGGCCTGAGCACTGTCCTTGGACTTTCTCAAGGCTTAGCACTCTACCACTTGAGCCTCAGCACCACTTCCAGCTTTTTTCTATGTATGTGGTACCGAGGAATCGAACCCGGGTCTTCGTGCATGCTAGGAAAGCACTCTACCACTAGGCCAAACTCCCTGCCCCTGGTCATTAAAATTTAACTATAAACTTCAGCTTAGGAAGTAGAGCTGTAGCTCAAAGTGGTAGAGTGCTAGCCTTGAGAAAAAAGCTCAGAGAGAGCGTCCATTCAAGCTCAATGATCAAGAAATAAAAACAAACAAACAAAAAACAACAAAAACCACCACCAACAACTGAAACCTTTTTGCTTATCTGAATCTCAATGTATTTAGTGTTCAGAAAGAGAGGGGCTGGGAGCATGGCTTAGTGGTAGAGTGCTTGCCTAGAATGCACAAAGATTGGGTTTCTATTCCTTGGTGCCACATACACAGATAAAGCTGGATGTGGTGCTGTGGCTCAAATAGTAGAACTCTAGTGTTAAGGGAAGCCCAAGGAGAGTTCTTAGGCCCTGAGTTCAAACCTCAGGACTGGTACAAAAAGAGAGAAAATGACAAATATTTGTAATATTCTTAAGAATATCAGACTTAACTGGGCACTGGAGGCTCATACCTGGAATCCTATCTAACCTGGAGGCTTAGATCTGAAGATTATGGGGTGAAGCCACCCAAGCAGAAATGTCTATGAGGCTTTTATCTCCAGTTAACCATCAAATAGCCAGAAGCAGAGCTGTGGCTCAAGTGATAAAGTGCTATCCTTGAGCATGAAAAGCTCAGAAGCAGTACTCACACTCTGAGTTCAAGTCCCAGAACCAGCACACACAATGAAAAAGAATGTAAGAATTAATGAATGGCACTCTACACAAGGTAGGTACTTAATATGGGTAGCTTTTATTCTTTTAATCTTTCTTTTGTCCTTTTAATGAATTGTCTGTAAGGACAAATGTTAATATTTTAATATTTTTGAAAGGAGAAACTTTCTAAACTAAATCCAGTTGCTTATTGTCTTTCTAAACAGGATGGGTAAAATTAATATATATTTTCTTTGATGTACCCAGAATCGGAATTTCTGGCAGCTTCAACACTGTGATACCTTCAGGCCCTGATTAAATGTTTCAAAAATCTTTTGTTCTTATGCTAAATTATCCTGAATTGCTTTTATTTTTAAATGTACACATTCACTTTTTCCCACTATCTTTATGTACATTTTTTTCAGTTTGAAACACAAAATTTTTGCAGATTACTTGTTCAAGTCTATCTACTGTATTTTAATATGTTACATATCTTTACACAGAGTATCAATGGCAGTTTAGAATTATCTGTCACAGACAGGATGATAACCCTCAAATACTATAGCCAAATTAAATATTTACATAAGTGAAGACTTTAGCCATTCCTTTGGCCTTGTAAGAGGCCTCCCCTCCACATTCTTCCTTTTCTGAGTTCTGGCTGTGTTTTCAGTACTTGGTTTTGTCAGATGTGTGACAGTCTGTCTCCTTCTTCTTGATGTTGATAGCCAATCTGCCAGTCATTTGAATGCCCTTTACAGTCCTTCTACCTTCCATATCCCCCATTTCCAGACTTCCACCTTCTCTATTTTTATATTTCAAAATCTAAATCTAGCAAGCTAAGTTATCACTCTGGGTACAATTTATTTTTATTGCTTTTTTTTATCAGCTGTCAAAACAGCTGAGTGTTAAACAACTGGCTGGTTTCCAAAGACAGCATTAGGAATGGGAGGAGAGGTGATTAGAGCTGTATGAGCTACTTACTCTGAAGAATCATCTTGGATACAGAAAGCCATTGCCTTCAGAATAGCCTTTATTAAAAACAATCCATTGATCCTAATTTCTAATTTTCTCCCGTACGAATCATGGAGTTATGAATATACGTACCGTAGCATTTCTCAGGAAGATAAGAATCTACTTTCATCAAACAGCAGCATAGGAAAAGCTTCATCAGACTACGCAACAACTTGCTGCTATCAAAATTGTGCCTCTGGAGGTTTTGTCACTAAAGCAAGGACACAGCAATACTACCATACCAACATTCGTTGGTTCCAGTCTGACCTTGAGGTGGGTGAATAATTTATGCTTCATTGACCTTTTCCAGTTTCAAGACTGTTGAAGCCACAAACCAATTAGCTAGACCTATCTTCTTTCCTCTGTCCAGGGGCTCCCCTACTATTTCAACAGTCATAAATCAATCTCTTACCATTTCACAGCCATGAAGTTAGACAAAATGCCCTTTTTGTTCAGAAATTTGCCTGCTTGTTTTTGGAAATGTAAACATTTTTGTTTTAAACACCATCATCTGGGGTATTTGTATTTTAAAATAATCTAATGATGAGTATAATTTGTTCCAATGCCTCTTCTTGGAAGGGAATTTTTGTTAGCAATTTATTGCATCTATTTCTGGAGCGAATTGTCCACTCTCCACAAGCATGTACATTCTTTTAGCAATCTTAATGCACTGATACCATGCTACTTCTCTGGGGGAAGTGATGTTATCATAAAATGAGTGAAGAAATACAATCTACGTTTCTATTTTATGATGGTTTTTGGACAAGGCAGTGTTAATTCTGTTTTTAATCTTTATAGTTTACTTTTATTTACTTTCTGTGCTTTTAATTTACTGTTCTTTTTGGAAAGTCTTGAACTGACTTTATAGATGGATGATTTTCAGCCTTTTCTAGATTCTAATGTGTGTGTGTGTGTGTGTGTGTGTGTGTGTGTGTGTGCGCGCGCACACACGCACGTGTGGCTAAAAATTATCCCTTTATACATTCTCATTGCATTCTGCATATTTTGGTGCTCTGTATTTCATTATTTATACTTCAAAACTTTTGACAATATAATTTCTTCCTTGACCAAAAGGTAGTTTAGTGGTGTAATATATAATTTTCAAGCATTTTGGAACTTTTCAAAAATCATTTGTTTTCTGTAGCCAGGGAATATTTTATAAAAATCTGTGTAGCTCAGTGTCATTTGAAACCCTTGAAATTTATGGAGACATATGCTATGATCTAACATATGGCTAACCTTGGTAACACTTTATAAACTTGCAAAGTTTGTACATTCTTTATTTAGGACAATGTTAATATACTAAACATATTAAAATTTTCAATATTTTGGGCAAATTTCTATCCTTATTGTTTTTTTCCTACTTATGCTACCAGTCACAAAGAACAACTTTAACAATTATGTAGGGATTGTTTACTTGTCATTTTTTGTTTTCTGTGCAACAAAGCAAATTCATTAGATGTAAGATCTTCTTTCTAATTATTATATCTTCTGTTCATTTTGCCTTATGTAATTATAACTCATTTCTATCCCCAATACTACTTAATGTTTAAAGTAAATCTATTATTAGTATTGTTAATGCTGTTTTTTATTTGATATTTACATCATGTTCTTTTAGGATGAGCCTTAGTGTATTCTTTTTTAACCGATTTTATTATTATAAAAGTGATGTACAGAGAGCTTACAGTTATATAAGTCAGGTAAAGATTGTATTTATTTTTGGATAATATCACCCCTGCTCTTGCTCCCTTAGTGTGTTTTAACATTTAACATATACCTCTTATTAGAATTGTATGCTTCCATTTATCCATATTGAAGGTCATTATATTTTAATTGAAGTAATTATATCCTGTTTATTGTCATTGTGGTTAAATGTTATCAACTTCATATATTTTATTTATCTCTCCTATCTTATATTTTCGTTTTCTATATTATTCTATTTGTTATTGTTATTCACTTGTGTTTCCTTCCTTAGGTTATTGTGCATGCTTGCTATTCTTTTACTGGTTACCTTGGAGATTTTGACATATGTCATTGATTTATTAAGATTTTATAATAGTAGCAATTTTATATTCTAAAAAATGAAAAGTGGGGCCAGGAGTTTGGCCTAGTGGCAGAGTACTTGCCTGGCATACACAAAGACCTGGGTTCAATTCCTCGGTACCACATAACACAAAAAAGCCAGAAGTGGTGCTATGGCTTAAAGTGGTAGAGTTCTAGCCTTGAGAAAGGCCAAAAACAGTGCTCAGGCCTTGAGTTGAAGCCCCAGGACTGGCTAAAAAAATGAAAGGATAATAGATCTATTTAATAATTTTAGTTCAACTACCCATTGCCATAGTTTATTACAAGCAATTTGATTCTAGAAAATATGTTTACTATTGTACTTTATAGTCAATATTTATTTTGACTAATTCTTTTTTATTTGACTTGTTTAGTTTTGCATACATTGGAGATAATTTGTCGTGTGTATGTGTGTGTGTGCCTGTGATTCTGTGTGTGTGTGTGTGTGTGTGTGTGTGTGTGTGTGTGTGTGTGTGTGTGTATGTGTGTACCAGTCCTGGGGCTTGAACTCAAAGTCTAGGCATTGCCTCTGAGCTATTTTGCTCAAGGCTATCCCTCTACCACTTGAGCCAGAGTTCCACTTCCAATTTGCCTTTTTTGTTTATTGTTTATTTGTTTGTTTGTTTGCCAGTCTTGGGCCTTGAGCTCAGGGCCTGAACACTATCTTTGGGTTTTCTCAAGACTATAGCTCTACCACCTGAGCAACAGCACCACTTCTGGCTTTTTCTGTGTATGTGGTACTGAGAAATAGAACCCAGGGCTTCATGCGAGTTAGGCCATGCTCCTGTACTCCAATTTGTCTTACATTTTAAAGAAGACGGTTTCATATTTTCTTTGGTATGAAAACTCTGTTATGATTATGAAAACTGAGTTCTTGCATGCCTATGTCTTTGCATGTCTTTCACTTTTAAAAATGTATATTTTCCAAATGTCCAGAAACAAGGACATACTAAAGCCACGAACACAACGATGTTCATTGCAGCACTATTTACCATAGCAAAGATAAGGAACCAACCCAGATGCCCCTCAATAAATGATTGAATCAAGAAGATGTAGTACTTATACAGAATGTAATTCTATGCTGCCATCAGAAAGAATGACATCCTCCCATTTGTAAGGAAATGGAAAGACTTGGAAAAAATCATATTAAGTGAAGTAAGCCAGACCCAAAGGAACATGAGTTCCATGGTTTCCCTCATTTGTAATAATTAGTACGTATCTAGGACTCTCCTAGCAGAAGATTACAATAGCTCAAAATTTAGGTATCTAAGGTCATATAGGATGAAACTAAATGAAAGGAACTCTATGATATGGAAATAAGAGCTTTATCTTGTATGGTTGTTATTAATGAAATATCATTTCTCTTCTCTTTTGTTGCCCTTTGGTCAATCTCATATTATTACAGTATCTGACTTTGTTATCTGGTATATTGTATATATGTTTATTTTTTATTTGAAATAGGAAAGGGAAGGGGGGAAAACAAGATGATTTTGAGAGGGTGGGGGAAGGGAAATGGGGACTAAAACATGAGAAGGGGTATCAATGTGTGAGAAGTAATGCACCTACTAACTGGGGAATGTTACTGTAACCCCTCTATACACTACCCCGACTATAAAAAAAACTTAAAAACAATGTGTATTTTAATACAAATTTCTTGAACGTTTGATATCATCCTTATCTCTTCTTAAGCTACCCCATCATCTTCTGGCTTCATTATTTCTTTGAACAACCTTGTGCATCTTGCTGTTCCTGCTTTGTAGGTAATAGATTTTAATGTTTTCTTCTTGTACATTCTATTTTTTATTCTAAGAGTCCCAGGACCTCCCACATGCTGGACAAGCTTTCTTCCACTGAAACACATCTCCGGTCCTCCTGATTTCTTTTAACAGTTTTACATGTTGTTTTTGTGTTTGTTTTGCTTTTCTTATAATATACATCCTATGCATCCTGTGGTTATTTCTTCACTTGAAACCATCTCTGGGTTCTACTACTGAACAGTAATCTGGGTTCTTTGGTAGACTGGTGGAATGAAATAAAGAGGACTGTTATAGATCAAAAATGACCTGAAACAAATGTTCAATAAGCGCATCTTGTTGCAACCAAAACAATGATAAAAACATATTTTGGTACAATAAAAATTAAAATGCGATAGAATATTATGTGATATAAGAATATTTTTGTTTTGTTTTTTGCCAGTCCTGGGCTTGAGCTCAGGGCCTGAGCACTGTCCTTGGACTTTCTCAAGGATAAAGCCTACCACTTGAGCCTCAGCACCACTTCCAGCTTTTTTCTATGTATGTGGTGCTGAGGAATTGAACCTGGATCTTTGTGCATGCTTGGCAAGCACTCTACCACTAGGCCAAACTCCAATTTTGTTATTTTTATAGAGCGGTGTTAATGTTACTTTAGTAAGTTAACATACATGAGTACTAATGGTACATACTGAAAAATGTACAGTGATAGTAGAAAATACAAAGTCATTATGTACTTAAATTAAAATGTAATAAATAATTCATTTAAACTATGTTAATAAACATTTCTTTTTAAATAAATTGATATAGTAGCTTCAGTGGACTGAATACTTTGTGGAGGATATAATCTTCCCTCCAGTGTTTTCTTCATACTTTTCCAGCCGGATGACTTAACTATCAGGGATAGAAGACCAGGAATCTGTTTGTTTTTTTTTCTCCATCATGAAGTTGATACGGTTTATATTGAATTCCTTACATCAGAGGGTTTGATGGTCAGTCTTGCCTTTTCTTGATAATAGTTGAGCCAATTCCTTAACCCTTCCTTGTAGCATCTGCCACTGAAATTCTCAGGGGCCCAGAGCTGCCCCAGTAAGTCCTTAGTGCACTTGTCCACTGTGATGTTAAGTAGCGCTCACACTCACAGACATAATTCCTACAACTGCAGCAGCCACTCAGTGCTCTGCTGCTAGGCTCCGTTTGGAGCTTTCTACATCGACCATCTTATTCAGTTCTTCCATCTACTGGAAGAAGGAAAGAAATGAGTGAAGAAGGCATAGAGGTGACATTTTCCCACAGCTATTGATGGTGAGTGATGTATCTATTTAGGACTCCTCTGCCAAAGCTTATCTTCCACTCAATGGCTTGGACTACTGAGAGCAGGTTGCTGATTATCTCTATGAGACAAAAACAGAGTTAGAACCCTGAAAGTTAATGGTGCCGTGCGGGACCCTTGTTTGAAGTAAGGAGTGGATTTATTTCGAGTGTAGCAGGAATGGTTGTAGGGATAATATATGAGTTTTTGTTCTTTCAAAATCTGAAAATAATTTACGATAACAAAGAGCTAAAACATAGTTGAATGTTTCTGTGCACTCCTTACTTGGTTTTCCCAGGACAAGAACTTATAATCAAATCAAATTATTAAGACCAGAAAAATCATTGTAAATGTACTACTAAATCAGTTTTACAATCTCACATTTATTAATATTCTCCATTCCTGTGTGCCATAATTCTCCACCTTGGGATGCTGTCCTGTGCATTGTTTTGCTGTTCTAACCACACACCATTATCAGAGGTAATTTTCTCCAGGAGTTATGATAATCAGATATATCACCACATATAATTATATATCCTCTGTGCCATGAAGTTATTTGGGTTGAAAGCCACTGTGCCATCTCAACTCCCCCCCCAACTTAAGTGGATTGAAGATATTTTCACATGTACTGTTTTTTGGGGGGGAGAGTGGAGGAGAATGACATTACTGTTTGAACTCAGGGCCCTACATTTGCTAAGCAGCCATTCTACCCCCTCAGATATGTTCCTAGCCCCTTTTGCTTTATTTTTTCAGATATGGTCTTATACTTTTGCCTGGAGCTAGTCTTAGGCCACAGTCCTCCCGCTTCTGCCTCCTGAGTAGCTGAGACGAGAACTAAAATTGAGTCTCAATAACGTTTGCCTGGAGAAGCCTTGAATCATGACTTTCCTGTCCTCACTTCCTTAGGTTATAGGTAAGACACACTTCTTCTAGCCCTTTGCATGCATGGTTTCTGTGTGCCAGTTTTGGTGTTTGAACTCAGGGACTGAGATCTGTCCCTAAGCTTCTTTTGCTCGGAGCTAGTGCTCTATCACTTGAGCCACAATTAGACTTCTGGCTTTTTTTTTAAAATAGTTTACAGACTTTTCTGCCTAGGGTAGCTTTGAACATCACTCATCGGATTTCAGCTTCTTGATTAGCTACAATTACAGGCATGAGCCCCAATGCCTGGATCACATATATGTATTAATACTTGCTTTCTTTCTCACTCGCTCTACAGATTTTAATAAAACTATCACTATCATTTAAACACAGAAGTCTTCTGCCATCACTAACTTGCAACTTCCTTGTTACAGTCTTCTGAAATCACCAGCCTCTTGGTAATCACACATCTTTCTCCTTCTCTACATTTTTGTCATTCAGACAATGTCTCATGGATGAATTCATACAGATTGTCACTATGTGAGATTGACGTTTAGTTTCACTCAGATTAAGGCTGATGAGAGCAATCCAAGTTATCATTTGAATCAAATAGTATTCATAAACTGCTTTGTTGACTGGCAACCATTTGTACAATTACTTAAAGATATTATATATTCTTAAAAATATTTGAACATTAAGGCATAGCTGATATTGAATATCATGAAGATTAATAAAAGTGCATGGGGAGAGTATAGATAGAAAAGAAAGGGAATTTAGGAGTGAGTTTGGAAAGGACCAACATTCAGAGTTCACATAGATATTATGAGATAGAAGTGAGTCTAAGGAGGAAAGTACTAGCAATAACAAACTACAGGAACCAGGCTTAGAGAGTGGTAGATAATATATATCAGTTGTTTATTATACTTGTCTGTATATATTTGAGGGTAATTATTGGCTATGAGAAAGGAGACAGAAACGTGATTCTAGAGCAGAGTAAACATACTGGGAATGAAATAGATGATAAAGACTCTGTGAGAACTAGATTGTCATTACAAATTTTATGAGTAGGAAGAGACTTCAAATCTCCCAGTTTTCACACAAAAAGACTATATTTAAGAAAGTAAGATGAACATGAATTCAAAGCAAGAAACCCGAAAGATTAAAGTAGCCAGGGACTTCATTTCTCACACATCTCCTTTCTCTTTTGTTTAGAGGGTGACACTAGGAATAGCCATTTACTTGTTTGAAAAATCAATGGTTTAGCTGTCACGATGATTTAAACAGATCGTCTTTTTTTATCTGGCATTGACAGATGATGTATGACTCTATACAGCTTGATCTCAGGGCACTCGGAACTGCTTCTTGGAATATTACGGTAGCTGGTCTAGTCTCTCATAAATTAGAAGCAGAAGCTTTACATGAGAAATCAATGTTTCTCATAAATGTTCTCATTGCAAACACTAATAAAATAATCCTATAAACTTTTGCCTTTTAGCCTAAAAAATTGAAATAAGATGTTGAACGAGAAAAAAATAACTTTGGAGGCCCTACTAAGAGTAGTAAAACATTAATCTAGATCCCAAGGGGTATGAGCTAAAAACATTGTTTGAATAAGTTAATATACGGAAAATGTGTAAAGTAAGAGTTTTAGTACATCTGCGTAAATAATTTAAATCAGCAATTTTCTTACAAATTTTCTAGTGATTTTGCTTGTTCCAAACAGCGCCTCTAGGGACCATTTATTAGAAGAAAAGAGATGACATGTCATGCCTGAAATATGCCTAAAACTATAAAATCTAGTAATGTTCACTTTTCCTAAAATGGAATAGTCAACAACCTAATATCAATGTTCTCATAAGTTTATAATTGGAACATAAGCTATCTCCATGTGATCTTTCTACAAAATAAGAAAAAGATAATCACATTGAACTAAAAGGAGGGGCCTGAAGAAGACTCACCAAAAGCCTTTACAAGTGTTTTCATCAAGAGGTGGAGCTATTTCTCTGTTCCTTGATTCTGGGTATATTTTGTTACTTTGGCCAATAGAATGTGATAAAATTTACAGTTCTTTCCTAATTTATTCTTGAGGTCTGTCACTTAAGAGTGGCCATAAATTAAGTGTAGCCATTATATTGGAGAATACTCATTGGAGAAAATTAAGGTTGTGTGTCTTGGATGAGTTATGATGAGAAAGCAGACAAAATTTGTAGAACAATAAAAAATGGTATTACTCTGAGAACCCATAAAGATTAGAAGTGTCAAATGGAGGTGAACAGGAAGTCTGGAGGTGACCAAGAGCTAGCCTGTAAATGTGTTGAGAAGGACACAAAGTGTGGGAAATCTGTAGGATGACACCTTTAATAACAACCATGGTTCATTTCCAGCACTGTGTCTTGTAAGTATCACTGTTGGATGGGTTCACCTGCAGTCCTGCTGTTTCTGCAAATCAGACAAATCTACATACAAGACAAAGGGTATCCAAATGAAAAGCAATGACAACAGGGAATAAACCAAACAAAAGGAAGAAAGAGCTGAGCAAGGTGGCTCACACCTGTCATCCTAGCTAACTCAGGAGGCTGAGATCTGAGGATGATGGTTCAAAGCCAGCCCAGGCACTAAAAAAATGTGAGAATCTGGTGTCCAATTAATCACTAGAAAAACAGGAAGTGGAGCTGTGGCTCCACAGGTAGGATGGTAGCCTTGAGCTGAAAAGCCAAGGGACAGTGCCCAGGCCCAGAGTTCAAGCCCCATGAGCCACAAAGAAAAAAAAAAACTAAGAAAAACCTCTTGTTCATTTCAATTAGCATCATTTTATATGACCATATGTATATAGCTTTTGAGCTGTTGTGATCCTCTGCTAGAACTGGGGAAGAGGAGGAGTGGGGAGAGGGAGAAAGCAGGAGAAAATGAGGGAAGGGGAAGTAGCAGTGTTGGACAAGAATTGTATTCATTTTCTTACTTATGTAACTGTAATCCCACTGTACACCACTTTTAGAGTAAAATAAAATAAATATAGATGAAAAGATCCATGAGCATTAGCCCTTTATTATCTCTTTTGGCTTCCTGATGGTGGTTTTGACCAGTGAAAAAGAGAATAAATTGACCTGAGTTTTTGTCATAGTCAGCTCCTATATGCTGGATTTGGGGAATCATGGGAAGAGGAATCAAGAAAAATATGGATGTTTATCATTTAAAAACCTTTACCACCTCTTCCAGTTATGTATTTAGATACAGTAAGTTAGAAAGAATAAAATGTTTAGCAGCAAACACTGTTTATGAATAATCACTGCCCAGACTATTTCAATACAAGTCACATTAGAGCAATTGAATTTTCTTTTTGACCTTGTAGAAAAGGAAAAACCAAGAGAGCAATCAATTGGAAAGCTTAAGCATGATTAATGGAGATTTTATGAGTCTACATTAGAGAGGAGGGAAGTGTATGTTGTAGGGGGGTTTTACCCTTGATTCATTCAGATTATATGTCATCTTTCACATTAAATTTAAAAGTATAAAGTGGGGTAAAATTATCAACTTGGAATATAATAAAAATAAATATAAAATATCTCTGGCCCCCAATTGTCTATCAAACAGAATCCAGGTCTACAAACATAAGGATAAGGTATAAAATCAAATAGCTGGCAACCTAGGGAGAAGCTAAGAATACATTTTAAAGCCTCTGCCTTACAGGCCAGAGGCAAACATGTAAGCATGGTAAGCTACATGGTAAGCTAGTAAGAAGTCACTGAGGTATATTTTCAAGGATGGTTTATTATTCCTGTTTTGTTTCATTTTGGAAGGAATACAGAGAAACTGGAGGATACAGAGGTGGAAATCAGATGGAAAGTGAAAGTGGCCGAGGAGTATAGGCAAGCTTGCTTAGAGTTTAACAAAAACCAATGAGCAATAATAAAACATTCTAAGTACATTCAGGATTTCATAATTACTGCAAACAACATTTACCAAAACCTATTTGTACAAACTTCACCTCTCCATATTCTGGAAATTTCTAATGTGGGTCCATCTTGCCTTCCAGGTAAATTTGCCAATAGCTGTATAACCGTTTTAATATTGGTGCTCATTCATGTTTCTCAATAATGGCTTATGCCAGTTATTTCCAAATATGTTGGTCATACATTCACAATCAGCAAAAATTTTTGTAGCAATGCCCCAGTATACATGTACTTCTTTACTTTGTGCTATACTGATGTATCACTATATTAATATGCTAATGACGTAAAAATACAGATATTTGGGGCCGGGAGTTTGGCCTAGTGGTTAAAGTGCTTGCCTAGCATGCATGAAGACCCGGGTTCGATTCCTTGGTACCACATACATAGATAAAAACCAGAAGTGGTGCTGAGGCTCAAGTGGTAGAGCTCTAGCCTTGAGAAAGTCTAAGGACAGTGCTCAGGCCTTGAGCTCACCCAGGACTGGCAAAAAAAAATACAGATATTTAAAAGATTAAAAATTAATAGAATTATAATATGATTATCTTATACAGTGGAGTTATGACAAGAAATTCCCCATGGGAGTTGGAGTCTAAAGCTAAAACACAAGTTGGACAGGTATCACAGTCAAATTATTCTTGGAGATCACTTGAAAGACTTTGATAATAAATAAGCTCTTAGTTTATAAACACACAAGTACAACATAACCAGTTTATGTTTTTGAAAACATAAGCTTTGAAAAAAAAAGTTGCTGCTTCAGTTGATTAAGTGATGAAGTCGCTAGCATAGATGTAAGGTCAGATTGCATGGCAAATATGTGCTACCATTGCAGAATGCCAAATTTTTTATGATACTTGTTTATAAAATACAGGAAATAAGAGGTGACTGAGAACAAGGAGTATAAGGGCAAATTAAAGTTACTAACCTCACATTCCCACCAAGCTATATGGCTAATTGAATGCAATGAAAAATGGATCTACCAACTACATAAATTTTGTCTCTCTGTATCTGTCTCTTTCAGTCTCTCCTTGCATCTCATTTCTTTTCTCTTATACTTCTTACTTCTTGTTGTTGATTTCACAGAAATTAAAGTGAGCCTTCAGTGATTTCTTGGCATACTTATTATTCTCCTTTCTCCTTATCACTGAAAATGAGTCAGCACCAGTTCCTTCACAGTTATAAATCTTCAATTTCTTCCAATATTTTAAGTGTAAATTCAACCACCTAGAATTTGGAACTCAAAAATGTTCCTTTTTATTTAAATTATTACCATGCCAATTTTCCTATAGTTATGCTAAATTAAAATCAAGGATATTTACCATATCACTCCAATAGTTTAGGGATCAGGTAGACTATAAGTAGAAAGAGCAGGAATTTTGGCTTTAGTTTTAATATCTTCCTAACAGGTTATGCAATCTATGTGATGTTTGTTTGACATGTATATGTATATGTATATTTATACATGCATATACATATTAGATATATACAATGTTCATCCTATGGATACATGTAGGACAGTATATCCCAGCTTGCTTGAAATTACACATGGTGTATGATTTGCCTTGCCTGATAAAATGAGCCTTTCACTTTGAGTTGTATAATTTATCCTTCCCTGACCTTCATCCCATCTCACTCCTGAGATTTACACCTTCTCCATCAATCTATATTTTTGTGTGAAGACACCATGGACCAAAGCATTCAACAATTCAAGGTAGATACGTAGCACAAACAAAAATAGAGCATTCATACTAAGCCACTGCTAAATTAGGGTATTATTTTACGAGAGCATAATATAGTCTATACTACATTCTATGCATTGAAACTATCCCCCCCCATTTACTAAATGGGCATGAAAATAGATTGCTTGAAAGCCAGGCGGTGGCTCACACCTGTAATCCTTGCAACTCAGGAGGCTGAGATATGAGGATCGTGGTTCAAAGCCAGCCTGGACACTAAAGTCCGAGAGACTCTTATCTCCAATTAACCACTAGACAGCCGGAAGTGGTGCTGTGGCTCAAGGGGTAGTAGCCTTGAGTTGAAGAGCTCAGGGACAATGCCCAGACCCAGAGTTCAAGCCCCATGGCAGACCAAAAAAAAAAAAAAAAAAAAGAAAGAAAAGAAAAGAGGGACGGGAGTTTGGCCTAGTGGCAGAGTGCTTGCCTAGTATGCACAAGGACCCGGGCTTGATGCCTCGATACCACATACATAGACAAAAAAGCTGGAAGTGGTTCTGAGGCTCAAGTGGTAGAGCTCTAGCCTTGAGAAAGTTCAAGGACAGTGCTCATGCTCTGAGCTCAAGCCCAGGACTGACCAAAAAAAAAAAAAGAAAAAAATGGATTGCTTTAAATAAATTATTAATCTTTGTAGTAATCAAATATGTAAAACTGAGTTGTGGCTAATCAAGGCTATGAATATTTTGATGTATTAAGAACAAAATCAGAAAAATCTTAACCTATCCTATATAGTTGACAATTCTAATTATTTCTACAGATAAGTACTTAGTATAATGATCTCAATTATTTCTTAGCCCAGTTCTTAGCTCAATTAACAGCGATTAACTCATTATCTAAATATTGTATATGTAAAAGTATTTCAGAAGTTTATTTGATGTGTTTTGAGATTTTCTTTCAAAACAAAATAACTATATTAACTCAGATCAAATGGTCTTCAGAAATGTGTTTATTTGTTTATTTGAAATAGGAAAGGGAAGGGGGAAAACAAAATGATTGGGTGGGGGTGGGGGGAAGGAAATGAGGACAGAAACCCTAGAGGGAATATCAATGTGTGAGAAGTAATGCATCTCTACCTGGCAAATGTAACTGTAACCTCTATACATTACCCCGACAAAAAAATAAAATAAAAAAGAAAAGAAAAGAAAAGAAAAAAGAAATTATACATGTTAATATTCAAAAACCTTAAATGCTCATGTAACAGGCTTTCAACTTATAAAAAGAGTGTTATATAAAACATCTGGCCTCACATCAGGGACACAACTCAGCTTCTAGTGAGACAGAAATCTGTGATACGAACATATGTTCTACTACTTGTGCTTTAAAAACGTACAACTTTATTGTCTGCATCTTTCAGGATTTCCATTTAGCAGAATGGTCACCATGGTAACTATGTGAGCATGCTGATTCCTATGTGCTTTTCATCTAAGGCTGAATGACCAAAGTAAACTACTCAACAGTCAGTATTTTCACTTATCACAGCAATATGCCTACTCCAGAGTTCATAGTCAATCTAAATGTTACAGCTAAGGACTGGTCGACCTTGCTAATATACAGCCTCACTATATAGCCTACATTGGCATCAAACTCACAGTGGTCTGCCTCCTGTGCTCTGGGATTGAAAGCATGTACAACCATACCTAATCTATCATGTGTTTTTCACAGTGGCAGAAGTCTATATATGTTCATGGTCCTTATACAGCAATTGGTAGCAAGATAGAAAATTGGATAAAATTACACAGAAAATTAAATAGACCACTAGGTTTAAAAATAAAAACATTTAAAATGCATAGATAAGCAATGATTTATATTTTTATTTAATATGTAGGCACTTAATGTTATATAATCACAAAGATATTTCATTTGTAATCATGTAAAATTAGAAATTCAGACATCATGTTTTTCTCTGTAACTTGACACTAAAATTTACTCAGGAAAAGAGTTGAGATTCATATACATGAAGTTAGCATATAGAAGCTGACTAGTGAATATACATTCCATGATGGATAGAACATTGATGCCAGTTTCATTTTAACAGGTAATCCCTGATCAGACGTTTAACTTTTTTGAAGCCAGGTGCCAGAAGCTCATGCCTGTAATTCTACCTATTCAAGAGGCTGAGATTTGAGAAACATGGTTGGAGACCAGCCCAGGTAAGAAAGTACATGAGACTTATAAATTACTCTTAGAAAACTACTCTTAATAAGCTCCTCAAAAAAGGCAGAAATAGAGCTATGGCTCAAGCGATGGAGAGACTCAGAGACAGCATTCAGGCCCTGAGTTGAGGCCCCAAGACTGGCACAAAAAAAGGACTTTTGTGAATATAGTCATATTTTTATAAGTTTTAATACATAAAGACAAAAGATTTAATTTTTATGACAAGCTAATGGGAAAGTTTATAATTAATTGTATAAAAAAGAAATGATGGTACTCAGTCAAATGGTACTCAGAGGATATAAGTATATTTTAAATGAACATTAAGGCTAATTTTTTTTTTGCTAGCCTGGGCTTGAGCTCAGGGTCTAAGCACGGTCCTTGGACTTTATCAAGGCTAGATCTCTACCATTTGAGCCGCAGCACCACTTCCGGCATTTTTCTATGTATGTGGTACCCAGGAATCGAAGCTAGGTCTTTGTGCATGCTAGGCAAACACTCTACCACTAGGCCAAACTCCTGGCCCCTAAGGCTAATTTTTCAATGCTAAATCTTATGCTTTTTTAAAGGGAAGATTTTAGTATCACAAGAATTCAAAATACTAGTAAGGAAAACAAAAGGTGAAGGTTGGTCCACTTTCTTCATTATTTTTCTGTAGAGTGTTAGAGTTTTACTACATGAATAAATGTTCTGAGTCCAAATCATCAAAAATGAACATATTAAATTTGAGAAGGAAACATAGGAGACTATCTTAGATGAGGATAAGGTAATCTCCAAGTAAAACACATGAAAAAGACAATCTACAAAGAAAAATTACTAGTGTTCTTGCCTTAAAATTAAATAAATTTTACTTATGACAAATTTTAAAAGCAAATCAAAAGATTCTATTAGTAGTACATGCAACCATAAAGTATTCTTTTTCTGAATATTTAGAGAGATTCTAATCGTCAACAATCCAGTAGTCAAATGAAGAAAGGAACAGGAATGAAATGATAGATGGCTCCATTGCAAATATGTATTAACTAACATCAAGAAAGGCAGATTTAAGGGCCGGGAGTTTGGCCTAGTGGTTAAAGTGCTTGCCTAGCATGCATGAAGACCCGGGTTCGATTCCTCGATACCACATACTTAGAAAAAAGCCGGAAGTGGTGCTGAGGCTCAAGTGGTAGAGCTCTAGCCTTGAGAAAGTCCAAGGACAGTGCTCAGGCCCTGAGCTCAAACCCAGGACTGGCAAAAAAAAAAAAGAAATGCAGATTTAAATAGTTTAACTCCATGTGAACAATTTTGATAGACTGCCCTCTTGAGAGTATCACTGGCCCAAGAGCAATAGCTTTTCTTAAAGGCATCAGCATACAATCTTCATGAGAAAAGTCAAGCAAATCCCTCAGTTCCTCTGCTTCATTTTCTTTCAGAACTAGAGAAATTTCAACAATTGATGTAGTATATATTTCAAGTATGAATAACAGAGAAAAAGTAGAGAATATCGTCAAGCATGAATTAAAGCTCTTTGACACAGAGAGTAACTTGATTGCCAAAAACATGCCAAGAGGACCCTAGAGGTCTTTGTTTAAACATGTTCAACACAGCTGGGTTGATGGTGGCTCATACCTATAATCCTAGCCGCTCAGGATGCCAAGATCAAAGGATGGCAGTCTGAAGCCAATCCAGTTAAAAATCTCCAATTAACTACAAAAAGCCACCTCAAAGTGGCGCTGTGGGTCAAATGGTAAAGTGATATCCTTAAGCAAAAATGTAAGGGACAGTACTCAGTTTTTGAGTTCAAATCCCAGTAGAGGCACATTTTTTAAAGTACAAGGTGAATATATGGAAAACATTTTAAACTGGATATAAGAAATTTCCTTTACATCCCTATAAAAGGAAATTCAGTATTAAATATTATATAATAAGCTCTTTTAACTCATATACATAACTTATCTTTCTACTGAGAATATAAAACAACAAACCAGATTGCTAAAATAAGCCTTTGGACAATATTAGTTTAAATTTTGTTTTCATTGCTTTGCCAGAGAAGTCCTTTAGGGAGTAGTATTTTAAAAATGATTTCCTAGAAACAGAATAAAAAGGTACATTTATTCTCAATGTTATACAAGATTCTTTTATGTTCTTTCTATTTCTCTATATTTTTATTTATACTGTTTGTTTTTGACCTTTGTAAATAATAACCTACAATCTAAGTCTTTTTTTTTACTTGAATACTCTTTTAATTATACTCTATGGCACTGAAGGAACATCTCTTTAGCCTACTTTTTTGTATTTTTAAGAATGCATAAATTGAAGTTCAGAGAAGGTTATTTTCAGCTACTTTCAAAGGATTTTTGAAATAGCTTTCTTTACTTCATGAGCTGCACTATGTCAATGTAAGTTAAAATAACTGAAACTGCTTAAACAGACATACTGTCACTTTTAATGGCCTTTTGCTACTCAATCACATCTTTTTAATACTTCCTAATACATTCAATGCTTTCTGGAATATTTTCTAAGAATTCAAGGTGCTTGGACTACATCACTGGATTATAACAGATTTGTGTTCTCTACTCTCACAAATAATTAATATACATAAAACCATATGCAAAATATAATAAATAATATTTAGATATAATATATAAATATAATCACATAATTAAATAAATACATAAACATGATACCATGCTAAACATGAATACATATTCAAGAAAAAATTTATTGTTTTTGCCAGTCCTGGGCTTGAGGTCAGGGCCTGAGCACTGTCCTTGGACTTTCTCAAAGCTAGAGCTCTACCACTTGAGCCTCAGCACCATTTTTGGCTTTTTTCTATGTATGTGGTACCGAGGAATTGAACCGGGTCTTCATGCATGCTAGGCAAGCATTCTACCAGTAGGCCAAACTCCCAGCCCCTTCTTTTCTTTTTTTAACATGGTATGATATTTGCATTTCAGCAGCACAGAGCACTTACATAATATATGGCTTCTTTTTTATAATTTTTTATTGTGATTAATAGAAGGGTTACATTATATTCACCAGATAGAAGGTGCATAACTTCACTAATATTGATACCCTTTTTCATGACATGGTCCACATTTCCCTCCAACCCTCCCCCCACTTATCTTGGTTTCCTCCTTTCCCTATCCAATTTCAAATAATCAATTAAGCACCTATAAAATATATCAGATAACAAGGTGAAATATTGTAACAATATGAGATAACCAAGGGTTGGCAAAAGAGATGAAAGATACCATAACACATTAAGGACAGCAGTCACTCATATGGCTTTTGTTTCCTTATCCTGGAGGTCCTTACATTTAGTGTCATACTATATGGCCTGTGTATCTAGATTTTGTGCTATTGTAAATCTCTGCTAGGAGAGCCCAAGATTTCTACTGATTATGGCAAATGAGGGAAACTATTGGGCCTATGTTCCTTTGAGTCTGGCTTACTTCACTTAATATGATTTTTTCTAAGTTTTTCCATTTCCTTACAAATGGGGCAATGTCATTCTTTCTGATGGCAGCATAGAATTCCATTGTGTATAAATACCACATCTTGTTGATCCACTCATCAACTGAGGGACATCTGGGTTGGTTCCATATGTTTGCTATGGTAATAGTGCTGCAATGAACATTGTTGTGCTAGTGGATTTAGTATGCCCTTGTTTCTGGACGATTAGGTAAACGCCAAGTAGTGAAATTGCTGGGTCATAGGGGAGCTCTATTTTTATTCTTTTCAGGAACTGCCATACTGCTTTCCATAGTGGTTGAACAAGTTTGCACTCCCACCAACAGTGTAGTAGTGATCTCTCCTTTCCATCTCCCCTCCAGCATCTGTTGTTATTAGATTTCTTGAGCCTGGCCATTTTAACTGGAGTGAGGTGGAATCTTAGAGTTGTTTTGATTTGCATTTCTTTTATGGCCAGAGATATTGAGCATTTCTTCATGTGTCTATAGGTCATTTTTATTTCTTCTTCAGAGAAGACTTTCTTTAAGTCTTTGTGAAACTCAACAGTAATTCATAAGTCATTATAAATATGGCATCTAC
Organism: Megascapheus bottae; assembly: GCF_031878675.1. Taxonomy (NCBI): domain Eukaryota; kingdom Metazoa; phylum Chordata; class Mammalia; order Rodentia; family Geomyidae; genus Megascapheus; species Megascapheus bottae. The sequence continues at coordinate 29,391,666 of NC_143523.1, read as the reverse complement.
AACCAGTCTTTTTCAGTGTATACTTATTTATTGGTTGTTTGAAACTTCTTCAGTTCTTCTGAAAGGGAATACAGCACCAATATTCTCTGAGCTTTTACTTGTTTAGAATGTGTGCAATATATACTTTGTACTTGGTTGCACCTAAAATTTTTTCTTCACATATTTTCAGTAAATTGGTATATTTGGGGCATAAATTTATCTAATGTAAGAATAGCACTTTATTCCATGAATTTTTTGCCTACACACCCCAATGATTTTTTTTCTTGAGTACTCTACTAAAATATGTCTTGCTTTTGGTTGCTCCATATTTTTGTGGATACCCTTTGGTTTATAATATGTTTCTGCAATTATACCTACAGACCTTTTGCATTTAATACAGACATGCTTTCTCAGATATTTGACATTTACTTTTTCCGGTTACTTCTCTGCTCATTACATAGATACCTTTATTTATACTTAGATTGTTATTTGTCTGTTTTCAAAACTGGTTGCTTTCTCTATATTGACTTCATTTCTTTTTTATTTTATTTGCCTAAATATTCTTCCTTTTACTTCTGTTAAGGCTTTATTTCGTGTGTTTTGTTTTCATTTTGTTGCATTTTTTCTTTTTTTTTCAAAATTTAAAAATGATTTTTTTTATTCCTAACACTATTGTCATCTCACTTTTAGTATATTTTTCTTTTCTTCTTTGGTATGTGGGGGGGAGTGCTTGAAATCAGGGTCCGGGCACTGTCTTTGAATTTTCTCAAGGCCAGTGCTCTACCACTTGAGCCACAGCACCACTTCTGGCTTTTTCTGTGTATGTGGTACCAAGGAATTGAACCCAGGTTTTTTTGCATGCTAGGCAATCACTCTACTGTTTGGCTATGCCTATCTGGTATGCTATAGTTGTCTTTGGGAATATCATTTTACTTCTTATTTTCTTCTTTGTATAAATAATTTTGTGAAAGCACTTGGTCTGTATACTTTTCTACCAGCCAACTATATTGTCAATTAGTTTTGCTAGGTATTTAGGAAACATAGTTTGAAGGCTTTTATAGTTTGTCAGGATCTCTCTTTCTGTTGCTTCTATATTCGATGCAAACACAAAGCAGTTTGCTTTCTAGATATTTCTAAATTTTCATCTTTTTCTCTTTCTCTTGTTCCACCATTCCCATTATTTAATTTGTAGTCTACTTCTAACAATTTCTTTTCAAGATTAACTCTTATCTTTGAAGGAAGATTTGTTCAATGTCAAGGATTCATTTTCAAATTTCTTTATAATTTTAAGACATGTCTCTCATTCTTCTGCACTCTTGGAGTGGCCCAAATCTTTGCTGGCTTTAGGTACTATTCTCAACTTATCATTCTACTCTCTTCAGTGAGTATCTGGTTTGTTTGAGAGTCTGTGATCTTAGCTTGCTCCCTCTGTCTCCAGAGACACTAACACTGGACAGTATTGGAAGTTTTTGATGCATTTTTTGTCACAAACATTTCAGGCTATAGGAAATATTACTTTGGGTATCCATATGTTTTTAGCATTGTAATCTATTAATCTACTTATGTGGGTAGAGAAGTTATTAAAAATACCCTTTATTGTTTGTTGTGTGGAAATTTCTCATCTTGCCTCTTTTTCTTTTCTTTTCTCGGTGGTACTAGAGTTAGAACTCAGAAAATAACACCTGGTAGGCTGCAGTTCTACCATTTGAGCTACACCTTCAGTTGTACTTTTTGCTAGTCATTTTTAAGGCTGAACTCTTGCAAATACTCTGCCCAGACTGGCCTTAAACTGAGATCTTCCAGATCATAGCTAGACATACAGGCATGAGACAACAATACCTAGATCCTCTTGACTTATTAGATTAAAATACAAAATCTTTAATTCTCATCTTGTGGAAGATTTGAATCTATTATCTCATTACCTCCATGAAACTTCCAAGTTCATTTTTTTGCCATAAGAATTTTCAAGACAGGTAACTATCCCAAAACAAACTATAAAATGACAAGCTGTGTTGTTTAGAGGGCTTATTTAATTTTTCCTAACTCTCAAATCTTTCACCAAATGTTCAGAAGCCATGAGACAAAGCCATGCATTTTCTTTCACTGGCCAACGTTGCTAGGTACTGTTCCATTGTCATTTAATACTTTCTTCATTATTTTAATTACACAAATTTATGGGGTGCTGTATGATAATTAAACACATGTCTATGATGAATGAAGACAAAATCAGGGTGTTATCATTTTTTATCACTTAAATATTTTATACATTTTTATTAACTTGTGATGATTATATATGAGGAAATTATAATCCTTAAACTTTCAATAGAAAAACACAATCATCAGTAGAAACCTTGGACTCTGCTAGCAGAGATTTGCAACAGAGCAAAACCTTGATACAAAAGGCCATACAGTATGATGATAAATGAAAGGATCTCTAGGATATAGAAACATAAGCCATATAATGAATGATTGTTGTTGTTAAGGTACTATGTTATCTCTCATCTCTTTTGCTGTCCCTTGGTTATCTCATATTGTTACAATATCTCACTTTGTTACCTGATATATTGATTATATTTGTATTTGGTTATTTGAAATTGGATAGGGAACGGGGAGCAAACAAGATGAGGGGTGGGGGTGCAGGGGAGGGAAATGGGGACCAAGACATGTGAAAGGGTATCAATGTATCGGAATTAATGCACCATATATCTGGCAAATATCATGTAACCCTTCTATTAATTACAATAAAAATATATGAAAAAAAGAAAAACACAATAATATATTTTGCAATGATTATTTTAATTACTATCAATTCTAATTGACATAGAACATGCTTCCACATATTCTAATAAGACATTTATCTGGTAGTCACTTTGAAGTTCTTCATCCTCTTTTGAAAGATGATATGTTTATTAATATAACATTGAGGAGTAAGCAGTGATTTATTATATTCAGTCAAAAATTCACTTTTGTTATCCTCACAAATTTATTCAGTGTGGTTAGTATAAGCTAATGAATCTCAGTGACTGACTTCTGTGATTTATAGACAATTTTATTAATGAGTCATTACCTAACATCCTGCATGATTCAACAATATCATGTAACAACAGCATTAAATCTTCTAATCTTGGGAGAGACATACTTCAAATAGATATAATCAGTATTATGGCATCCAATTAAACAGATTTCTATTAGGAGGTAAAAATGTCATGGAATTGGATCTTGTATAACTGTAATTAGTCATTCAAGTAAACTCACCCAAGCAAAAGAAATGTCCAAGTCCTGCTAAACTTTCTGAGCATTCATCTATACTACATGTTTTTCTTCTAAATATTAATATCAATTTCATTTTGTATTTTCAGAATCTACTAATTTCTACTTTTTTCAAATGTTGGGCATCAATGCCCTTTACATCTCTGGAAAATTAATATATGTGCCAAAAATAGATGATATAATTACTCTAGAAATAGTGTGGTTCAAAATTTAATTTCTTTTTTTTTAATTTTTTTTAACATTTTTTTTTTTTTTTGGCCAGTCGTGGGCTTGAGCTCAGGGCGTGAGCACTGTCCTTGGACTTTCTCAAGGCTAAAGCTCTACCCACTTGAGCCTCAGCACCACTTCTAGCTTTTTTTTTTCCTATGTATGTGGTACCAAGGAATCGATCCCGGGTCTTCATGCATGCTAGGGAAGCACTCTACCACTAGGCCAAACTCCCAGCCCCAATTTAATTTCTTTTTAAATGAGAAGAAACGTTGTGCTCACATATTGTTCCTGTGATATGTTATTATAAGTGTTCTGAAGAATGATTTGAAAACACATCAAGTAACTTTTTAAAGTACATGCATGGTCTTAGGCCAGCTGCTGGTGGCTCAGGCCTCTAATCCTAGTTACTCAGGAGGCTGAGATCTGAAGATCATGGTTGAAATCAAGACCAGGCAGAGAATCTATAAGACTCTTATCTCCAATTAGCCACTAAAAACTAGCCAGAAGTAGAGCTGTGGCTTCAGTGTTAGAAGGTTAGCATTAAGCAAAAATAGCTCAGGGGCAGAGACCAGGGGACATTGTCACTGAGTTCAAGGCTCAGGACCAGCACGCGTGTGCGCACACACACACACACACACACACACACACACACACACACACACACAAATAAAACAAGACTTTTGGTATTAGACTGTGACTCACCATTCATTTTTCCTTATTACTTTCTAATAGGAATGGGAGATAAGAGCATAATAGATGAGGTGAGGTTCGAAAGATAATAAACTGGGCATGAAATTTAACCTGAGATAGATGTTTATTTTAGCTTTTTTATAATAGAGGCAATAGTGGAAGCAATCAATTATTATCTCCAGTGGGAGAACATCAACTACTAGAATAATACAGAAAGAAGTACAAATCACACAGCATATGGAACCAGGAAGAGATAAACAGCCATGACTGACAGAACTTAAGGAAATAATCATCATACTTAAAGTTTCAAGTTTTAAAATTGGACACAAAACATAGATTAAAATTGCTTATATTGCATGTATACCGTGTGTGTGTGTGTGTGTGTGTGTGTGTGTGTGTGTGTGTGCATTTTGTGTGTGTACAGAGACCAGGAAAAAAGAGAGACAGGGAAATTTTAGGTACCAATATCAGCTATGAGACATGCTTTATTCCTATGTTTTCCTAATTTTATTTTTAATGTCTTCCAAGCTCTCTCTCGCTGGCACATTAGAAAGCTTAACATATTATTAGTAGGGCTTCTGACTATCACAAAGGAACTAAAAATTGGATTCAAGTAGTGCCAGAAAAGGAACCAAATTGTTAACCCACTATAGTTATCATCTCATTACCACTAAGCTACAGGATATTCTCGTCATGTCCCTACCATTTGTCTTTCAGACTCTTCTAGAAGATTCAGGAATATTTCTCTCAGTGGACCTACAAACAGGACACACATGTAACTATAACTATTTTCCAGCATTGAGATCTCATTCCTCTGGACTTCACAGTATAGGAGGAAACACGGAACCTTCCCTATCTTTAATTCATTTCTGATCCCTCCCATACTATCTCTACTTTTACTGTGCACTGAGAGGCAGTCATAGGGAGTTATTCTTCTGTCTTCTTGGTAAAAGTAAGGAAAGAAAAACTGTTAATGCCGATTTATTTCTTAGTTACTTACCCTTTATACAGGTTGGATATACTTGATTTGAAAATTCAAAATGTTCCCAAATCTGAAGCTTTGTGTGTCAATGTGACACAAAAACACTATATTTGATCTTCTGTAGCAGGTTACAAGAAAAAGACAAGTGAACTGAAATAATTTTAATGAAATTAACTTTGGGCTAAATATGTAAAACATCTATGAGAAATAAATTAGTTTTTGTGTTTAAAACTGTGGTTCTACTCTATATGCATGTAAATATAAATATCTAAAAGTCTAAAAACAATTGGAATTAAGAATACCTCAAATCTCAAGTATTTCAAATAATGGATATTTAACATGCAATTTAAAAAATAAGCACAAAATTTATGACTAAAAATATTCAAAAATGTTTATCATCAGGTATAATGTTACTTAGAGACTTTAAAAAAACTTGTGTATATTTTCAGAAATGTCTTCAATAAACATGCTGAGTTAAGCATAAGTTACAACTGAAGAAAATAATTATTGAGTTCTAATGGAAATGTAAAAAACCCAGAAGTAGATTTGTAGTTGCCCCCATTGAGAAGAATCATCATGCATGTTGATATAAGAATATGCTAAATGATGATATTAAGCAAGAAATATTGATCAAGAGCCAACATAACAAGTCCAACTAGACAAATGAAAAATCCCAAATAAAATGTTTAGGGAATAAGTGTATGAAGAACTACGGAGCTCATGAACTTGAGATTATGGTTATCCAATATGTGGGGAAATAAATAAACAATTTCTGTTCCTTTATGAAGGGCTCATCTGCAATCCCTTAAGAACTTATGAACAAGAAAAGGAAAAGAAGCAAGAAAAGGAAAAGAAAGTTGAAAGAATTTCTTGGCATTTTTCCAGGGATATGACTTAGAAAGGAAGAAAATTTCACATGCATGAAGAGACAATAGACTGTATTAGAATAGATTTTTTTCTGTCATATTTAGTCCTGTATCTAAAATATTTGGAGAGGTTTAATAAATAATATGATCTGAGCTCTTTATTACAGTATTTCATGGCCATTTATTCACTTAGTAAGCCATTGGGAGAACCAGCTCTGTATTGCATAGCATAGTAAGGTAATGAATAAATAGCAGAAAATACAGGATAATCTTATCTAAGCATGATGGACAGGGAAACTAGTTTAGAAGACCTATAAATACAGAATGAGAAATGGTTTTCCCTAGTCTACTAACCAACTAGCCACAATAACTTTTAAACAAGTCAAAATACCATTCCTGGAGATACTGAGATGATTCAATATAAGAATGATGCCAGCAAAAGTGAAATCATAGAGCTAAACGGCTTTAATGTTGCTGGCTGCTATGAAAAATTAGAAATATGATTTTTTCCAATAGACACACGAAGAAATGGTCAGCATCTCTGGCCATAAAAGAAATACAACTGAAGACAGCTCTGAGATTCCATCTCACTCCAGTTACAATGGCCATTATCAAGAAATCTAACAACAGATGCTGGTGGGGAGGGATTACTACTACATTGTTGGTAGGAGTGTAAACTCATCCAACCACTATGGAAAGCAGTATGGCAGTTCCTCAAAAGAGTAAGCATAAAGCTCCCCTATGACCCAGCAATTCCACTACTTGGCATTTACCCAATCGTCTAGAAACAAGGGCATACTAAAGCCACTAGCACAACGATGTTCATTGAAACATTATTTACCATAGTAAAGATATGGAACCAACCCAGATGTCCCTCAGTTGATGAGTGGATCAACAAGATGTGGTATTTATACACATTGAAATTCTTTGCTTCCATAAGAAAGAATGACATCGCCCCATTTATAAGGAAATGGACAGACTTGGAAAAAATCATATTAAGTGAAGTAAGCCAGACTCAAAGGAACATAGGCTCAGTGGTTTCCCTCATTTGTCATAACTAGTATAAACCTTGGACTCTCTTAGCAGAAGATTACAGTAGCTCAATGAGGCTAAATGAGAGGACCTCCAGGATATGGAAACAAAAGCCATATAATGTGAGAATTTTGTTCTTAATGTACTATGTTATTTCTCATCTCTTTTGGTTATACTCATATTGTTACAGTATCTTACCTTGTTATCTGGTATATTATATATATATGTTTATTTGTTTATTTGAAATAGGATATGGAAGGGGGTAAAACAAGATGAGGAATGGGGGTAGAGGGGAGGGCAGTCGGGACAAAAACATGAGAAGGGGTATCAATGTTTATGAAATAATGCACCTTCTGTCTGGCAAATATAATGCAACCCTTCTATTAATTATAATAAAAATAAATTAATAAGAAAAGAAATATGAATTTTTACTTCAACCAATTGTGCCTACTCTTATTTTGGAAACTGATATTCTGTCCATTAGTGTTTTGTGATCTCATTTCTGAGTACTTAGTTCACCACCTTTCTACACTTACTCACCTAAGCATATAGTAGACCTTGTCATTACTAGAAGTGGTCCCACCCTCTACAACTTCGTTACAAGCAGAATTGATTCAGCTCCTTTAGTGGGAAAGCAGGATCTCATCCATTCTTCTCCATTCCAAGTGTTTTTTCTCTTAGTGAGGTAGAGAGCAGGTCTCCTTAGAAAAGAAAATGTGTTCAAAGATCAGCATGAACAAGCTTGAGCCACACAAAATCAAAGCCTGCATATTGTCTATTAGCTCTTTTGCTCAAAGCTGATATTCTACCACTTGATTGGCTTTTTTCTAGTTAATTGGAGATAGTTTTATAGACTTCCATGCCTGAGCTGGCTTCAAACTGTGATCCACAGTTCTCAGCCTTCTGAGCAGGAATGATTATAGGTATGAACCAACAGCATCTGGTAATATCTTCCTATTTAAGTTAAAAACGCTATATTTTATTTTTCCATACTTGAAAGGTCTTTCTTTTTCAATCTAAAATTATAAAAGGCATATTTTGTTGCATGTTAAGGAAGACCATGAATCACACAAGTATAAATTTCTCTTTAAAATAACATGGTGAGTCAATAACATCTGCTGATACAGACTAATGATGAGTATGTAATGCTAATAAAGTTCTTCATCGTAACTAAAAGCATGGTCCTTTTAGAGGAGTGATTGAGGTCCATTGGAGATTTCCCTTAATATGTAAGATAAACATATTCTAATTTGGAAGGAATATTCCCTAAGAAATCATTATTCATTGGGAAGGGAAACTTTTTTTTCAAGATGTTTCTCATCTTGAACCATGAAAAGGTTACATGGTAACCTTGTCAATGAATAAGGCAAGAAGGACTTGTAATCACAAGATAGCTCCTGAAAACTACTGTATTTCAGTTTTTCAGTTGTTAGCAGACTCTCCTAAACTTTTGTGAGCCTCTGTGGAATGAAACATACTATCATCTAGTCTTAAAATAGTAAGCATTTTAGTAAATAAAATATACTATTTTTACCTACATGATAACTCTTTGAGTATAAGGAAACTGTCATGAAGGTATCAAAATAAAGAAAGGGCAAAAAGTGAACTTAAAATACCAACAGAGTTTATTCAGGAGTGAAGGCTGGGAAAGACTTCAATATAACAGAAGGAAAACTTCCTCTCTTACATGTAAGCAGAAAGAGTGAAGTGGAGGAGTGCAGGTAGAAGCTGGGTGAGATGGAGGCAGGGAGGGGGAGAAATGTTATTTTGGCTGGGGAGTGTCAAGGTCTCAACAGTGTCTATGTTCATCTGGGGCATCAGCATCAGATGTGGCCTTTGTCTTGGGCTGGCTTCCAAAACCATTAGTACATCTGCTCATGGGGAGAGGGAGGGAAGATGGTTCAGAGGAGTCTGCAGCAAGGACACTTCTAAGATATGGCTCTCAGGGTGGAAGGTGAGTGCTTTCAGGTTAAGTCATTAGCCATCATTGAGGACAGTGATCATTTCTCGTTGTTACTGAAGGTTATTTTTAACCTTTAGCACTTCCTCTAAATGTATCTTGGTAGATGCTTACTAGTTTACCTTCCTAATAATTTTCAAATGTGTTCACTTAAGAATCATCTGGATAATTGAAAAGTATCTAGATCCAACTGAATTTCTAAGAAATGAAGGTAAGAAATAAGTAGTGATACTGCTTATCTACTTCATTAAACAGCTTTTTTTTAGTTTAAAGCTTTTAATAAAACAATCATCCATGCAGTTTTATATATCAGTAGTCTATTCATTTTTATTGCTGAGATTTCATGGATAAGATTACATAGATGTACTATAGACTTGTATAAACATTTACATTTAAAGCATATTTCTAGTTCTTTTTTGTTCTGATCCAAGGGCTTGAACTTTGGGTATGGGTGCTGTCTTTGAGCTTCTTTTTTTGCTCAAGAAGAGCTCTCTACCACTTAAGAGCCCATAGTACACTTCTAGCTTTGGGGGTAATTTATTAGACATGAGTCTCATGGACTTTTCTGCCTGGGCTGGCTTTGACTCACAATCCTCAGATTTCAGCCTCCTGAGTAGCTAGGAAAACAGGTGTAAGCCATCAGTGCCCAGTAAGAGAGATCATGATTATTGTATTTTATTGTGGGGTTAATGAATAGAGGGGTTACAGTTACTCATCAGGTAATGTGTATATTATTTCTTGAACCTTGATACCCCGTCTCATGTTTTTGTCCCCATTTACCCGCCATGTCTCTCCTAGTCATCTTGTTTTCCTCTTCCCTTCCTTATTTCAAATAAACAAATCAGTCCACATGCAGTATACCAGGTAACAAAGTCAGATACAGTAACCATATAGGATTAACCATAAGTGGAAAAAAAGAGAAAATAAGTAACTTCACATAGTACATTAACAATAATCACAAAGATAAACCTCTTGTTTCCAAAACCTAGACTTCATTTTGTTTAGTCTCATCCTGTATGATCATACGTTGCATAGGTTTTGATCTATTGTGATTCTCTGCTAGTAGAATCTTGGATGTGTACTAATTATTACTAATGAGAGATGCCATTGTGCCTATGCTCCTTTGGGTCTGGCTTACTTCACTAAATATGATTTTTTCTAAGTCTTTCCATTTCTTTAATAATGGGGCTATGTCATTATTCCTGATGGCAGCACAGAATTCCATTGTGAATAAATACCACATCTTCTTGATCCATTCATCTACTGAGGGGAATCTGGGTTGGTTCCATATTTTCGCTATGGTAAATAATGCTGCAATGAACATCATTGTGCTAATAGCTGTAGTATGTACTTGTTTCTGGACATTTGGGTAAATGCCAAGGAGTGAGATTGCTGGGTCAGAGGGTAGTTCTATGTTTAGTCTTTTGAGGAATCACCATACTGCTTTCCAGAATGGTTGAACAAGTTTACAATCCCACCAACAGTGCCATACAACAGGCCTCATATTTAAATATATATATCTACAGCTAAAAAAATTGCATCTCTCAAAAACAAATACTCAAAGAAACAACCATCCCATTAAAAGGTGGGCTAAAGACTTAAAGAGGGACTTCTCTAAAGAGGAAATAAGAATGGCCTACAGACACATGAAAAAAATGCTCAACATCTCTGGCCATACAATAAATATACAACTCAAAACAATTTTGAGATTCCACCTTACTCCAGTTAGAATTTCCCTTATCAAGAAATTTAATAAAAACAGATGCTGGTGGGGTTATGGCCAGGAGAGAACACTCAACTTTATAAGGTAAATGTTAACAGCGCTATCATACAAAAATATAGTAATAAGAACTGATAGATTCTATGTGATTATTGTATACCAAAGAGCTTTCTTCATTATCTGATAAGAGCAAGTGACTTCCTTGTCTGGAAGCTAATTCATGGACGGGCCGGGATGTAGATTCATCTTTTCAACTCAAAGATTGTTTGATCATAGATCACATTGTTTTCCAAAAAAATAAATTCTTCACACATTGCACACGGTGACATATTCATATTAGTCTAAGAATATTCTCATCAACCTTTTTCTCTTCCTTCCATTGGTTTTATCTTCTGGGATTTCTACTCAGGAAATGTTATAGTACCCAAAGTTTTCTCAGTGGATCTGTCGCATGACATCAAGGCCAATGAACCACAAAAGTAAGTATAAACTTTATGTCCTAAAGTCCTTGAATCTAGTCTCCTATATTACTGGCTTACAACAAAATGAAAAAGAATATATGAGTTAGTCCCTAAGCAAGAAAAATTAGTAAGAATAAATATTTATGCCAGAAAATAATAACATTGTCTTTTACTACTGAAGTCATTTGATCCTATTGTTGATAACTGCTTTGTTTTCTGTATTTTTTCCAGAGCCAATATTATACAAGTTTCCATTCTTCAGCATTTTCCCCTATCAGTTCCATTTCAGTTATTTTTTGTTATACAAGTTCAGACTCTATATCTGGTGAAATTTTCATTTTACACTTTGAAATCATTAAGTGGCATCATAATCACCATCTGAGCTTCTCTTGTTTAGTCCCCACATCCCCTGCCACCAAACAAAATCAAGGTCCTCTTGCTAAAGCTAATTTCATTTATATGCTAAAAATTCAGATGTTTAAATGCTATGGCCAAAATGAGTCATTAGCTTTTCACATTGAACACATCAGATATAAAATTGAAATGTCCAGAAAAAATATTTGATGGAAAATGCAGATTCAGAGTTGAAAGCTTAATTCATACAAGAAACAAGTCCATGCTAAGTTGCAGTTTTATTTTAATAATTATGTACACATGATAAAGTTATAATGAAGTCTAATGCAAAAAATGCATATTTCTCAACAGGGGAACATGATAGGCCATTGATCTTAGCATGAGTGTGCTATATTTCCTTCCAGATCACTGTGTGGTATTTCTCCATAAGAAAGCTTGGCAGTCTGATGCTGCCCTTAACTTCATGGTAACTGGGCAGTGGGAAGCCTCTGTTAACACACGATATTCAGGATCCCTATCAACTTAACCAAGAGTTCTAAATTCATATACAATCCCCACATATATATATATCCCATATATATATGCAACATTATGATAGTAGAGGAAAAGAAGAACAGATATGTAAGGATTTTTGTTTAATAAATGCATGTGAGTAGAGACTTGTAAGATATATTTTTTATTGACTTATCTAAGCACAAGACTTTTTAGTAAATAAAAACATATGCTTTGAATTCTTAAATTATCTTGAGTGTCCTGTTTTTATTAGGAGACTAGTTAGCAGGGCCTAAGAAACACAAAGAACTTTAGATCTTGAAAGACAGAATAGGCCCAGTGGTATTATGAACCACATAGTAAAACTTTATGAAGCTCGTAACACATACATTTCTTACTTGACCCTCTCAATTCCTTGAAATAGAGAAGGAAGGTATTATTGCCGTGTGGTAATCAATTTTCCACTATTCTACTAAAATAATTGCAGTAGTTAAATTCTGAAGAGAAAGAATTTGGTTTTGGAGTTTTCTATCCATGACCAATTGGCCTGGTTACTTTGTGCTTATGACAAAGGCAGCTCATCATGGTGGTGAACCTGTATCAAAATAAATTTGTTCACTTTGTTGCCAAGAGGCAAAGAGGAGGAGAGAGGAGCCAGAGTTGCATAATTCCCATTGGAAGTATGTCTCAAATGGCCCAACAGTCTGTGAAGTTATGCTTTCTTTTAAGTTTCTACCATTTCCCAGTGACACCACACTGAGGATAAAGCCATTGACATCTGGGTATCTGAAATACACTGAAGGTCCAAACTATAAATAAGAAACTCTAAGACTTTCCAAAGTCACTAGATTAAGGTTCATGATGAGACAAATGTATATTTCACACTCAGTATAGAGGTCTTCTGAATCAGCATTCACTCTTGTATGTCTGCTTTATTCTGGGACCAAGGGCTGCTAAAGAAGCAACTCTGTCCCAGTTATATGAAAGACATATAAAAGTAATTATGGAGTGACATATGTTTTTAAAATTTTGTTGGAACATTGCACAGCACACATTGTTCATATTTCATTGTCTAAAGAAAGTCTGGCATCCAAATCTTTTGCTAGGAGTTGAGACAATGAAATATTCTTTTGGGAAACAGAGAGAAATTGGACACAGAGGTATATAAAAGGAGTATGAGAGTTAGAATTAAAGGTGAGAGTGTCTGGTCCTTAAATACAATAGCATTGGACTTAAAATACTCTGACAGTACATGAATACAGTAAGTATCTGGTAGATTATTTTCAGATTAGCTCATAAATTTTTAGTTGAGAGAAAGAGAAAAACTGAAGGTAAAATTTAAAGTCATCAGAGAATAATGCTTAAAAGATACAAGACAAGTCATAATCAAAAGAGAAAAACACAGGGAAATGAGAAGTGACTAAAAAGGAGAAAGCAGAGATAAGTTAAAAAGGGGAACATAGAGAGAGGGTAGAAGTAAAACGAACAAAGTATGACTTTCTGAAACCTAAGAGAGAAAGTATTACAAGGAAGGTGTAGCCAGTTTGGAAGGTGGACAAGCATTCGGTTTAGCAATAAGAGATCATTAGTTATATAAAGTCTAGACGACTATAGTTTGAATAAGACAATGGGGATATAATTATCATCAGAATGAATCCAGCAGAAAGATAGAGTGGATTCTACTTCAAAGTAGAAGAATAGATTTTTTTAAAATAAGAGCCCGGATAGATCATATTTGGTTACAAAAGGGAAAATGGTGATTGGCGAGAGAACATAGGCATAGGAAGATTTAATGGTGGGGTTTGTATAAGTTCTTTTCTTGGGCACTCTTTTACAAACAAAATAAGAAACAATATCATCAGTCATGAGTAAAGTTTAACAACAGATGTAAAGATATGAATTAGTTGTCAAAAATAGGCTTGAAGGAAATGGGGAACATGTCATGAGAAAGGGTATCAATGTTTGTGAAGTAATGCACCTTCTATCTGGTGAATATAATGTAACCCTTCTATTAATTACAATAAAAAAGAAAACAAAAATAGGCTTGAAGGTATTACGTATAATGTTTCTGGATTCACGTTTCAGGGATATATTAAGGGGCAGACAAGGCACCATGTCTGTATATAGATAGATGATAGATACATAGATGCTATGGACATAGATATAGATAAATATCTGCAATTCTGTTCTGGATATGAGTACAGAAAAGAATATATCGAAAGTTGGATTTGAATAGAGTTAGGGGTCTGTATATGACAATGATAAAGGCAGACATCTGCTCAGGAGTTAGGTGCAATTCAGGAGGGGAATTTTAATGGACTAAAGAACTAAAACTAGAAGAAGGGAAATTACAATGAAGAGATGGTACTAGACACCCCCCATTAAACAAAACTGTGGAGTTTCAGTAGATTGCAAGTTTTAGGAATGCTGAAAGTTGAGACAAACTGATCATATTGTAGTTTGGGGAATGGTGAAGTGAAATGTGTAGATTTGGTGATGCAAAGGCAAGCTAGAATTAAAAGAGGGGTCGCTGGACCAGAGTATACAAGAGAATTTAGAAACCAAGATATGAAAAGGATGATTTACATGAACACTCAATTATCAAAAGCGATGGCAAGAGAACTGAAAAAGTAATTGATTCAGGGGTTAAAATTTTAAGAGTGGAAGAGAATACTCTAGAGGTCTGTGGTAATGACTAGTAGGTAGGAGGATATTACAATTTGATGGTGTTAATGGAAAAGTATGTGTGTGTTCGTGCATGTACTTATATGTGTGCATATACGACCTGGGAGCCCTCACCTGATTTGCTGACCAATAGCAAAAAATAAATGGCACAATGAACTGATTCTTTTTTTATTTTTTGCCAGTCCTGGAGCTTGAACTCAGGGCCTGAGCACTGTGCTTGTGCTTTCTCAAGGCGAGAGTGCTACAACTTGAGCCATAGCACTATTTCCAGCTTTTTTTTTCTATGTATGTGGTACTGAGGAATCAAACCCCGGTCTTTTTGAACGTTAGGCAAGCGCTTTACCACTAGGCCAAACTCCCAGCCCAATGAACTGATTCTTAATGGCTATCAGGCAGGTAGTAAGTTTAAGTCTGTGAGTTTCTATGAAAGAGAAAGGATGGGTATATGGGTGTATTTCCATAGAAGCAAAGAAGAGAGGGTATCCAATTCAGACTAGCTTAGGCTCAGTCCCTCCTTCTTCCTGTAGGGTTCACTGGGTATTTTATTTCTATATCATTCCCAGGATCATATAGGCTACATATGGTTCCATTCATTATTCAGTTCAGAATCTACTAAAAAAATGGTCAACAGGTTCTAGAATGTTTTGAAGATGAGATAGATAATGCAGGTGAAAGAATCTAATTTGGAATATCTGTAGGGTTTCTAAATTCTGTAGAATCAGACAGTTGAGTTTTGTATGGCACAGTGATCTGTGAATGAGTCACCACCGAGTCATGAATCCAGTTTGTTGTACCTGCAGCACTCAGTTTTAAGTCACAGTGACCTTTTTCTGATAATCTATAATGGCTCACAGTGGGGATTGAGGTTCTTGGATAGTGCACTGTTAATAGAGTGATTAGCAAGGATCCTTTCTTGTGTCTTGGAATGAACAGCAAAGGAATTAAAACACACACACACACACACACACACACAGATTTAATATCATAGTTCTTCATTCAGAAAATTAGGTCTAAAAGACATGCTCAACTTCTTCCTTCAAAATGAAAGTTTACATTTTAAAAGATATTAAATTGTGTATTACTTTTAATTATACAAATTAAAGAAGATCAAAAAGTCAGAACCAGAAAATCCTGGTGTACCTCCTTAGAAACATTCCTTTCTTTAAAGTGTTGTTTCTTTAGCAGGTTATTTTTAAGTGAGATATACAAATGAAGCATTTAATTCTATTCCTAGCACATATTAGTCCCAATCATTTTAGCAATCATTCTCCTCCTCCTCCTCTCCCTCCTCCTCTTCCTTATCATCATCATCATCATCATCATCATCATCACCACTGTTTACTACAACTATCACAATCTTAAGAGAGTTGTTCTCAAACAGAATCCATTTTGTCCCCCACAACCAATTTTAAAAGAAATATGAGCTTAGATTTCTATTTATGATATAAATCTATAAAATTTAAATTTTCTGCCAGATTTATTTTCATTGATTCAGTTGCGAATCTTCCCTCATGGGTCTTTATCGTGGTCAGGCAATGCAGAAAAACAGTTAAGTATACTACTTTTTAAAAGTTTGAGTTCATAATGAACTTATGTCTTAGCTCATCCATTTGGTAGTTAGCTGGACAAGATATTTGACCTCTATGAGGCTCTCATTTCCTTAATTTTTAATAAGGGAATAGTAATCATGGTACCTAATATAGACAATACTTCTTGCCTACAATTAGTGAACAAAATATTAAATTATTGCATTTGGGGATTCATGGATCTTACTCTTCTTTGTCTTTTATTCTTTCTTTTCTTTTCTTATTTAAAATATTTTTATTGTAATTAATAAAAAGGTTA
The DNA here is from genome assembly GCF_031878675.1 of Megascapheus bottae. Lineage (NCBI taxonomy): Eukaryota > Metazoa > Chordata > Mammalia > Rodentia > Geomyidae > Megascapheus > Megascapheus bottae. The sequence continues at coordinate 29,375,120 of NC_143523.1, read as the reverse complement.
CATGATATTTGCCAGATAGAAGGTGCATTAAGTCACATACATTGATACCCTTTCACATGTCTTGGTCACCATTACCCTCCTCCCCACTCCCCCATTTTGGTTTTCCCCCCTTCCCTATCCAATTTCAAATAACCAAATACAAATATATCCAATATATCAGATAATAAAGTGAGATACTGTAACAATATGATATAACCAAGGGACAGCAAAAGAGATGAGAGATAACATAGTACATTAAGGACAACAATCATTCATTATATGGCTTTTGTTTCAATATCCTGGAGGTCCATTCAATTAGCTTCATACTATATGGCCTTATGTATCAAGGTTTTGCTCTATTGCAAATCTCTGCCAGTAGAGCCCAAGGTTTCTACTGATTATGACAAATGAGGGAAACCATTGAGCCTAAGTTCCACTCTCTCCACTCCTCTTTAACATAGTATTAGAATTCCTAGCCAGTGCAATAAGGCAAGAAGCAAGCATAAAGGGGATCCAAGTAGGGAAAGAGGAAGTAAAACTATCCCTCTTTGCAGATGACATGATCCTGTATTTAAAGAATCTTATACTCTACTCCCAAGCTCCTTGAGCTGATTCAAAACTTTGGAAGGGTAGCAGCTATAAAATTAACCCTCAAAAATCAACTGCCTTCCTCTATGCCAACAGTGAGAGGAACGAGGCAACAATCAGGAAAGCAACTCCTTCCGCAATAGCCTCAAAGAAAATAAAGTACCTAGGAATTATCTTAACTAAGAATGTAAAGGACCTTTTTGATGAAAACTTTAAAACCCTGAAAAAGGAAATTAAAGCAGAACTAAGGAAATGGAAAAATGTCCCATGCTCCTGGATTGGAAGAATCAACATTGTGTAAATGACAATCTTGCCAAGGGCTATCTACAAATTCAACGCAATACCCATCAATATCCCAATGTCATTCTTTATTCTTTTTTTTTTTTTTTGGTCCCCTTCTCTTTCTGGCCCGCTCGCTCCGGCCCCGCTATCATTGTGTAATATGACCTCTCTCTAATTTGTTCATCTATCAAACCTAAACATTAAACAAAATATGCCAGATTGAGGAAACATCTTTTTCTCTACCCCAGTATTTAAGTTTTATACCTTTTAGTCCAAAATTTCCCAACTTGAACTCTGAAATTTAAGGCTTATTTTAATCAATTCCCCATATATATCATTAATTCCTTCATCCTTAACTCAGCAGAGTCACACAGTCTCTATCACTCTCTCTTGCAGAATAGTGGTCAATCTCCTCTTACCATATTCTTTGAATAACATCTTTTTTTAAATGAAACTTCACAGATTTCTTTTCCTTTATAAAAATATTCTTTGTCTTTATGATCTTTGCTGAAGGTGGAAGAAACATGTTCAAGATGCTTCAGATCTGTTTTGCTATTTGATGGCTGTCCTCTTAGTAGATATTTTGAGATTTAAACCCAGAAAGCTTTTATTATTCTCATGCCTACTTGTTAAACTTCCTGGGTCAGTTTTCTTCCTGGCAGCCTAGCAGTTGTTTTTCCAGTTGTTAAAAATAGGTTTCCATGTACTTTCAGTTAATTCAAGGACCTGGAGGGGAAGCCTTTTGACCCTCATAATAATCTATAAATTCCGTAAACATCAGAATGAAACCTGGAAATAGTCATGGACTTAGCAACAGATTCCTCTAAGCAAGCTTCAGGTGGGGATTTACAACTATTTATCTAAGCTAACATAAACTTTTGTGGGAAATTACATTCTGAACAAAAGTGTCCATGCAAAATTCCCCTATGAAAACCACTAGGAAAAAGCAAAGGTTAGTTTTCTGTGGACCTATTCATAAAAGTATGCCTATGCAGAGGGTATACTTGAGTCTTGCCTTATAGCAAAATTCTCTAGACTGGGTCAGTTTTTCCTCTCATACTTCTGGCGAATAAGTCCAAGATCAAGGTGTTAATGGCTGATGAAGGCCTTTCTTCATCCTGTAAAAGGCAAGAGTCAGGAAGAAAGAATGTTTTGTTCTCATGTTTCCAGAATAGAAAACCCAAGCAAGCAGAACAGGGAAAAGAAACTTTTTGTAAAGGTTTTCATTGAATTCATAAGAGTATCCTCTGTGGTCTAACCATTTCTTAATACTAGCACTTGGTTCATTAAAATTCAACACTTAAGTTTTGCAAGGAACACATTTATACCATAATAACACCTGAAATCCTAAAATCATCATATTGTAAAACTAGTATAATCTTTATCTGGAAACTGAATTCCTGACTTGCCATGAAACAGCAGATGAAAGGAAAGCAGAATGAAGTGAGAACAAAGTTGAGAGGTTTCATAAAGGAAGAATGGGCAATTGGATGCAGTGCATGGGCCTTGGGGTTGAGGAGATGAAGATAAAAATTATATCTTAAAATATTATGCCAATATTGGAATTCTTCTTTAATTACATTGGGTCAATAGAATGGATTTTGGAGCACAGTACAGGCCTTAGATTAGATTAGATTACATAAAATGTCCAAGTGTTTTTATTGCAGTTTTTTTTATTTGATTTATTTCCTGTGATTTTGTACTTAGTCACAATTCTCAGCTATGTGTCTGAATAACAAATCAACACAGATGTGTGCCAAGCTTCATTTTCCTCATGATTGCCAGACCACTGGACACAGAGTGTTAGGGAGTAAGGCTTAATTAGATGTGAGTCATTATGGTTCTTGGAATGTAAGTACAAAGTCAGTAAGGAAAATGTACAATTTAGGACATGATGCTGTAGGCAAATCGACTTGTGCAGCAGTATACAAAATTGTAAACTTGAACAGAGTATAGTTTTATTCCAACTCCATAGATGCCATTTTCATAAGTATCGGAATGGTAAGGGGGGGGTGATTGATGTCAGAACCCCTTGGAATATTTTCATGTTATGCTCTTGATACATCAGGGGAGGCGGATTCCCCAAGGAATCTTCTATCATTATAGAGCTTTAATGAAGCAGATTTTTAATACATGGGCCTAAAATTATTTTTTCCATCACAAACTAAATATGTTTTCCTGAAGAACAAAAACAGAGGATAGGAATGTCCATTGAATCATAGATTACATAAACTAACTGGGATTTAAGTCCTCAGAGGCTAAGAAAAGCTTATGCCAAATGTGAGGCTTCAAGCCCAGACGCAGAAACTGCTGTTTCCCACCCACATCCGTGGACATGACTTTCCCTGTGGTAGACTGGAGCAATTCTTAGAACAAGGATGAGGTAAGTAGACAATAGTTGAGAATCACAAAAGTAACTATGAGGGCCAGGAGTGTGTCCTAGTGGTAGAGTGCTTGCCTCGCATGCACCAAGCACTAGGTTTGATTTCTTGGTATCATATACACAGAAAAAGTCAGAAGTGGCACTGTGGCTCAGGGGCAGAGCACTAGCCTTGAGCAAAAAGTGTTCAAGGACAATGCCTAGGCCCTGAGTTCAAGTCCCAGGACTGATGAAAGAAAGTAACTATAACCAGTTATGAGTAGACCAAGGAGAATTACTTTAGCACTCAAAGAGAGAGAATTCCAACAATGAGTTTTCTTTCAGAGCTATAGAATAATACTCAGTAATTCAAAACCAGAATAACTACAGAAACAAATGCTGAAGCAAACTTTGTAATTCATGGTAATCCAGAGATATACTAGAAGCTAATCAGAGATGAAAAATGAAAGGATGTCTTGACAGTCCTTTTGAATAAGGCAAAACAATCAATCTCTACGACTAATAAGATCCAAGTAGCAAAGGTGATGTAGAGAATTGGTCATTTTGAATTCAGATTCTCCTTCTCATCCAACCAGGTAAAAGTAATAAGAAAGCTGTCATTCCAATAGGAAGCTTTCCTGAATTCAAGTTGGATGCTGAATTCTGGAATTTTCTTCCAATACTGTTGTGCTGCTATAATGATTCTCCTTGGGGTTCTACTTTGATTCCATTGTGCAACAAATTAAGTAACTAAGCCCAGAGTGCAATTTTAACAGTTGGAGACAGCTCTGAATTCAGTTAGAGCTATGATAAATCAGTCGTACCCTTCTGCTCAGGTCAGACACAAAATTGATTCTTTACCTTCCAATAGTTACAGATCTTTGCGATGAAACTGCCGCCATCAGTTTTACCTGCAAGAAACACTCCATTCCCTAAATACACAGATGGAAAAAAAAGGGATCGAATGGAGCAGCAGACTTGATTTTCACAGACTTCCAAATGTTTAGCCCTAAGGCAGGCCAGTAGAGGATCAGAGAAGACTGCCAATGACTGTGAACCCTGTCATTCTCCACTAATAAACCTCAGACCTTGAATGACAACAGAAATCATCAAAGCTTGTGAACCCTGTCATTCTCCACTAATAAACCTCAGACCTTCAGTGACAACAGAAATCATCAAAGCTTAGGTGAGATCCAAAGGAGAATTAGAACATTTGAGGGCATTTGGGATTCTGGGAAAATTTTGAACTGTGTCCTAAAAGATGACTCCTGCTGTATTAGAAAGAAAATACTGAGAACACGAATTAAGATTTGAAATTGTCGTAGAAGAAGCACCACAATAAACAGTCAATGAAAAAAAAGTCAACATAAACTTCTATACATGCAAGTTCAAGTGTCAGCAATAGACTCTCAATCTCCATAGCACTGCAATCACTGTATGTCCAAGAGAAAGGCAGTTAGTTAAATCAACATGTTAATATCTTTCTGTTGGCTCACTTTCACAGGTAACTTGTCAAGTAACAAGAGTAACCCTGGAACAATGTAGGCTTTAAAGTCTAGGGCAACTCCAAAGCAAGAGTCCATAAACTTCTTTGACTATCAGTCAGCCTCATTGGTGGAGTACAAGACTGGAGGCTATCTTGAGATAAAATGAGGACACAGTTTCTGCGGAGGTCAAAGTACAATCTTGAAGTGTATCATCCAGATGACATTGCTATTACTAGCTGCCTCCAAGATTTCTAAAAGAGGATTTAAACTTTTGAAGGAAGGGACATAAAAACATGTTGGATCACCTGAAACATGAGACAATGTCAGTGCCTCCCCCATTCCCCGTTGAATGAGCAGCACTGAAAATCAGCTGGGAATAGTTTGTTGAGGAGTTCATAATATATGCCATGCTCTCTGTAATGTAAATTTCACTTGTACTATTTCCAGTTTATCTTACGTTCATGTAATATAAAATGAAAGACAATGATATAGTCAAATAAGTGAAAAACATTGGTCTAATAATGGCCATTATTCTGAAATTTTAATGTGCCCTAAAATGATAGACAGTATAACCTTTCGTAGCTCGTTGTTAAAAAAATAACCCATAAAATTATTTATCTCCTGTGAAGTATACTTCTTAATTACCTACAAAACACATTTGGGAAAAGAGCTTCAATATACATGAGAACCATTGCAAATGCTTCACTTTTATTTTAGAAAAGTTATGATGGCACAAGAATGACAATGGTTAATGAAGAGAGATGAAGAAAGGACCAAATGTAGAGGCTAAGCAGTTAATGTAAGACTTACACAAGTGATCCTGAGACCTTAATTAAGTCAGTTTTAGTACACCAAAGCCACAAAATAAGCACAGTATTTTTTAGATAAAGTGAACTATATTTATCTGGCTAAAAACTAAATGAGGGAAAGAGACATTTAATTATTTCAGACTATTACATCTGCTACTGCACTTAACAACGGCTAAACTCAGAATCTGTGTGAGAATGTTCCCCTGGAGTCTTAGCAATCAAGCATATTTTATTCATGACCAGCCAACCCCCGTGGATATGATTTTTGTATATTTCAGGATATGGATTTTCATTCCCTTTAAACAAAAGACAACTACTTTATCTGAGACTCAATATACATTTCATTATGTGAAAGGAAAACTGGCCATATTGGGCCTACTGTGGAAGAATTTGTCAGGTTCTGATGTGATTACACTCTAAGATATCCTGAAGAGCAAGTTTTAACCATGCATGACTATAGTCCTTTGAAGATACTTCAGTACTCACTCTTAGCCTAACTTACAATATAATAACAAATAAGACCAGTGAATATAGTAGTACATCAGATTAAATTCACTCAATGGAACATAAATGTAGAAAGTGTATTTACAATCTTTTGGAAGAGTGAGAGTTTGAAGAATCTTGAGACAAAAATAGAAAGTACCATGTGTACTAGAAACTGAAGGGTCTGGAATTTTACTGCTTTTCTTGGAAGATTGAAGCTAATATTTGAATAAGAAAACAGATATTCAAAGAGAAAATCTGGTCAATTCTGACCGAATGTATCAGAACTGTATTTAGGTAAACCCAAATCTTTTTTTTTTTTTGCTAGTGGATTTAGTCTGTTTCTTTTTTTCCATGTATTTTTATTGTAATTAATAGAAGGGTTACATTATATTTGCCAGATAGAAGGTATATTAAGTCACATACATTGATACCCTTTCTCATGTCTTGGTCCCCATTTCCCTCCCCACCACCCCCACCCCTCATCTTGTTTTCCCCCTTCCCTATCCAATTTCAAATAACCGTATACACATATATCCAATATATCAGATAACAAAGTAAGATACTGTAACAATATGAGATAATCAAGGGATAGCAAATGAGATGAGAGATAATATAGTACATTAAGGACAACAATCATTCATTATATGGCTTTTGTTTCTATATCCTAGAGGTCCTTTCATTTAGCCTTAGGGGCTGGGAGTTTGGCCTAGTGGTATAATGCTTGCTTAGCATGTACAAAGACCTGGGTTCAATTCCTCGGTACCACATACATAGAAAAAAGCCAGAAGTGGTGCTGAGGCTCAAGTGATAGAGCTCTAGCCTTAAGAAAGTCCAAGGACAGTGCTCAGGCCCTGAGCTCAAGCCCAGGATTGGAAAAGCTTCAGAAAAGCAAAAGAAGTGTAAAATGGGAAAGGTATGGCTAAGAAACTGGGGTACAAATGAGCATTTGATTTAGAGATGGAAAGATATCACAAGCTTCTGTTGGGGAGAAACAGGAGATGCAGGTTGAGAGGAAGGAGAATTGGGAGGATCTTTCCTGACAGGATTGAATTTCATGTCAGAGATAGTTAAGAGAATGTGAGAGGCTTATAAGCAGGAGCAGTCACATATGCAAGAATTTTCTATTGCAGTTTACCATGAAATCTAACTCAAATCTGCTTACATTTTAAAAATAGAAAATTCATTGACTTCCATAACTAAAGAAATAGAAAATTCCAGTTAGGTTAGATTCTAGGCCTCAAATGAGGATGCCAGGACACTGTTCCTCTCCCAAGTCTTTGTTATGTTCTTTCTATAAACTTAAGGATGAGATAACAGTCCAATTCACTATGAGGTCTGAAGCCCCAAATGGAAAGATGTGATGTTTACTCATAGGTTCAACAGGAAAGGTTTAGTCTACTTTGGGCCCTTGCCTGCTCTTGTGGGAGGGGTTCTTTATTACTGTTAACTAGAGAGTCTCTAATGATACTGGACAGAAAACCAAAACAGGTACCTATCAAAAGATAGCTCATAAAAGAACAGGATTTTAGGATTATTTCAGTACAGACAGAGTGAGCATGGCAAGAAATTGTTCACAGGCAAGTCAGCTACTTGGCTGATTCACATAGTTGTGAGTGACAAAGGTATTTAGGATCCTATTGCTGCTGGTGAACTTACCTATTGCTATGTAAAGAATTATTCTAAGATTCATAGCTTAACATGGCATTGATAATATAATTTCACAGGTTCTGAGGGCCAAGAGTAACAGGCATGGTTTAGTTAAAGAATCTACTGCAAGTTTCCTACAAGACTGTGATTGATAGAGCAAAGGTTTGTTGCCTGTCACAGAAGTGAATTCTATGGTATAGAAATTTTTGCAAAAAGAAAAATTTTTGTCACCAACTAGCAAGAAGGCCAGAAACCAGTAAGAAGTTCCGCTTCCTTTATCAACAGAGGGAGTAGGCATTTTAAGGAAAGGAAAAGGACAATTTGCTTTTTTGTTGGGTAGGCATTGTTTATGTTAGAAATAAGTGATAGGGCCATTCCATACTCAAAGAAATGGTATCAAACAAATGAAGGCATGAATACTCAGGAGGCTGGAATAACTGGGAACCATCTAGCTATTGCGAGAAAGTCATCATAGCTATTAACCTTAGTCCTTGTTTCCATCAAGCAAAGTTCATCTCATACACAAAACCTAGTGAAAATGATTTTTTTCATATACTTTTAATTGTAATTAATAGAAGGGGTACATGATATTCGCCAGATAGATGGTGCATTAATTCCCATACATTTATAACCTTTCACATGTCTTGGTCCCTCGCCCCAACCCCCACCTCTCATCTTGTTTTCACCCATTCCCTATCCAATTTCAAATAACCAAATACAAATATATCCGATATATCAGGTAACAAAGTGAGATAGTGTAACAATATGACATAACCAAGGGGCAGCAAAAGTGATGAGAGATAACATAGTACCTTAAGAACAACAATCATTTATTATATGGCTTATGTTTACATCATATTTTAAATGACAAGTTTAACAAACAAGTGTTCAAGGAGGGAATCTCTAATTACAATCACTAGGACTTAGTATTTAGAACTTAGTCAAAATTAGGCTAAGGGTTTGTATGTCATAGAAACATATTAATTTATGAAATAAAACATTATTTCTATAGAGTCATAGGTTTTTATGTCTATATACTTATGTTTATATTTCCATTACCATGTCCATAGCTTTGGGTATGCAGTTATTGAGTCCTTGCTCTTGTACACTTTGGATTTAATACCTGCATATTAAGGATACCATGCGCCTTTTGTTCCTTACGTCTTGACTTGTCTCACTCAACATGATTCGCTCTAGATTCATCCACTTCCCTGCGAATGCCATTATTTTATCTTGTCTGTTGGCTATGTAGAATTCCATTGTGTATATATACCACATTTTCTGTATCCATTCATCTGCAGTAGGGCATCTGGATTGTTTCCATCATCTGGCTATTGTGAATAGTGCAGAGATGAACATAGCTGAGCAGGTGTCTTTATAATATCCTGGGTCATGCTTTCAGGATAGATGCCCAGAAGTGGTATGGCGGGATCACAGGGAAGGTCTATTTTCAGTTCTTTAAGAAACCTTCACACTGCTTTCCAGAGTGGCTGAATTAGTCTACATTCCCACCAGCAGTGTAGTAGGGTTCCTTTTTCTCCACACCCCGCCAGCAACTGTCATTGTCTGAGTTCACAATCTTGGCCATTCTTGTTGGGGTAAGGTGGTATCTTAGGGTTGTTTTTATTTGCATTTCCTTTATGACCATAGATGATGAACATTTTCTCATATGTTTTTCTGCCATTTTAATCTCTTCTTCTGATAGGTCTCTCTTTAGTTCCCTTGCCCATTTAGTGAATGGTTTATTAGGTTTTGGGGGGATTAGTTTCTTGAGTTCCCTGTAGATACTAGATATTAAGCATTTGTCAGATGTATTGTTGGTGAATATCTTTTCCCAGTTGGTTGGCTATCTCTCTACTTTTGCAATTATGTTTTTTATCTGTACAGAAACTTTTTATTTTTAGGTAGTCCCATTTATCGAGTCTCTCTCCAATCTGTTGTGACCCTGGGATTTTGTTCAGGAATCTTTTGCCTGTGCCTATAAGTTCCAGTGTCTCTCCTACTTTATCATGTAGCAGTTACATGGTTTCTGGTCTGACGTTGAGGTCTCTGATCCACTTTGAGTTAATGCTTGTGCATGGTGAAAGCCTAGGGTCAAATTTTAGTTTTCTGCATATGGCTGCCCAGTTTTGCCAGCACCAATAATTGAATAGACTGTGTTTGTTCCACTGTCAAATACAAGTTTGTTCCTTTGTCAAATACAAGTTGCCTATAGGTATGTGGTTCTATTTCTGGGTCTTCTATTCTGTTTCACTGATCATCTGGTTTGTTTTTGTGCCAATACCAAGCAGTTTTTGTTATTACGGCAATATAGTAGAGTCTGAAGTCTGGCATTGCTCTTTTTGCCTAGAATTGTTTTGGCTATTCTAGGTCTTTTCTTGTTCCATATGAATCTTTGGATTCTATCTTCTATTTCCGTAAAGAATGTCTTTGGGATTTTGATGGGGATTGCATTGAATTTGTATATCAATTTTGGCAGTATAGCCATTTTCACTATGTTGGTTCTCCCTAGCCATGAGCATGGGATGTTTTTCCATTTCCTAGTGTCCTCTTTAATTTCTTTCATTAGGCTTTTATAGTTTTCATTGAATAATTCCTTTACATCTTTGGTTAAGTATATTCCTAAGTATTTTATTCTTTTGGGGGCTATTGCAAATGGGATCATTTTCTTGATTTGGCCTTCTGTTTGTGTATTGTTGGTGTACAAGAAGGCTACTGACTTCTGAAGATTGATTTTGTATCCTGCCACTTTGCTAAAGTGGTTTATTAATTCTAGAAGTTTGGGAGTGGAGTTTGTTGGGTCACTCAAGTAGAGGATCATGTCATCTGCGAATAGGGATCCCTATGTGGATCCCTTTGATGTCCTTTTCTTGCCTTATTGCTCTGGCTAAGGGTTCCAGCATTATATTGAAGAGAAGTGGAGAGAGTGGGCATCCCTGTCTAGTTCCTGATTTTAAGGTAAATGGTTCCAGTCTTTCACCATTTAGTATAATACTGGATGTAGGTTTTTCATATATGGCTTTCACTATTTTGAGGAATGTACGTCTTATTCCTATTTTTTCTAGTGCTTTCAAAATGAATGAATGTTGTATTTTGTCAAATGCCTTCTCCGCGTCCAGAGAAATTATCGTATTATTCTTATCCTTAACTCTATTGATATGATGTATTACATTGATTGATTTGCGAAAGTTAAACCAGCCTTGCATTTGTGGGATGAAGCCTACTTGATCATAGTGTATGATTTTTTAATTTGTTTCTGGATTCTGTTGGCTAATATTTTATTGAGGAGTTTTGCGTCTGTGTTCATTAGAGAGATAGGTCTGTAGTTTTCTTTTTTTTGTTGGGTCTTTCCCTGGTTTGGGGATGAGAGCAATATTAGCTTCATAAATTGAGTTTGGTATTGCTCCTTCTGTTCCTATTTCTCAGAAGAGTTTCAAGAGTATAGGTGTTATTTCATCTTTAAATGTCTTGTAGAATTCCGCAGTGAATCCATCTGGACCTGGGCTCTTTTTCGTTGGCATTTCCCTGATTGCTTCCACAATTTCGTTGTAGGAAATTGGTCTCTTCAATTTGTTTACCTCATCTTTGTTCAGTGTGGGTAGCCTATATTTAAGAAATCATCCATTTCTACTAGATTTTCTTGTTTCTTTGAATATAGGTCCTGATAGTACCTATTCATTATGGACTGAATTTCTTGGGAATCAGTTGTGATTGTTCCCTTGGGGTCTCTAATCTTGTTTATCTGAGTCTCCCCTTTCCTTTTTTGATTAATCTTGCCAAGGGTCTGTCCATTTTGTTGACTCTTTCAAAGAACCAACTTTTTGATTTATCAATTTTTTGTATAGTAGATCTTATTTCAATCTCTGAAATTTCTGATTTTATTTTTGTTATTTCTGTCCTTGTAGCTGTTTTAGAATTAACTTTTTCTTGCTCCTCTAGGTGTTTCAGTTTTTTTAAGGTTATTTATGTGCTCTTCTTCTGTCTTTTTAATATGCGCTCCTAGTGCGATAAATTTGCCTCTTAGAACTGCCTTTGCTGTGTCCCATAACTTCCTTTGTGATGTTTCTTGATTGTCATGACATTCATGGAAGTTTTTAATTTCATTTCTGATCTGATCTGTTACCCAGGAGTTATTCAGAAGTGTGTTGTTCAGTTTCCATGTGATTGAATGTTTTTTGACTTTGACTGCATTGTTCAGAATTAGTCTGACTCCACTGTGGTCTGATAGAATGCATGGGATTATATCAGTCCTCTTGTATCTGCTTAAGTTTTCTGTATGAACTATTATATGATCTATTTTGGAGTGTGTTCCATGTGCTGCTGAGAAAAATGTAAAAAGTTTCACTATTGGGTGGAAGACTCTGTGTATATCTGTTAATCCCAGCTGGGCTATGGTGTCATTTAAGTCGATGGTGTCTTTGCTTAACTTTTGTTGAGCTAACCTGTCATTTGTTGAGAGTGGTGTATTGCGGTCTCCCACTATGATTGTGTTTGAGTCTATCTTGTTCTGTAATTCTAAAAGAGTTTGTTTGACAAATTTGGGTGCTCCCATGTTGGGGAAGTAGATGTTTATGACTGTAACATTATGGGCATGGATTGTACCCTTTACTAATATATAATGTCTGCCTCTATCTTTATGTACTGATTTTACTGACAAGTTAATTTTGTCGGAGATTAAGATTGCTACTCCTGCTTTTTTGCTTGGTGCATTAGAGTGGAAAATTTGTTTCCATCCTTTCACTTAGAATTTGTTTCTGTCTTCGACAATGAGGTGGGTCTCTTGGAGGCAACATATGGATTGGTGGTGTTTCTTAATCCAGTCTGCTGCTCTGTGTCTTTTGATTGGATTGTTCAGCCCGTTCACATTTAGGGAGGTTATGGAGAAGTGGTCAGTGTCCATTGTCATTATTTATTTTTACTTCTAAGCTTATTTCTCTCTCTTTTTTCCCCTTTTGTGTGTAGTGAATTATAGATGTTTGCTTCTTGATGGGGGTTCTTGATTTTCTACAATTTGTTCTCGATTAATTAGTATTCTTTGTAATGGTGGTTTAGTGTGCACGTATTCATAAAGCTTCTCTTTGGAGTGAAATATTCTCGTTTCTCCCTCAAATGTAAATGCTACTTTTGCTGGATATATCAGTTTGGGTTGGCAGTTGTTGGTCTTCAGGACATCAATGATGTTTTTCCAAGCTTTTCTTACATTTAGGGTTTGCATGGAGAGATCTGTTGTAATTCAAATTTTCTTCCCCTTATAATATAGCTCCTTCTTTGTTTTTGCAGCATTTAAGATGAATTCCTTGGTATTCGAGTCTAGTGTCTTTACTATGATATGTCTAGATGAGTTCCTTCTAGGATCTTGCCTGTTTGGGGTCCTGAAACCTTCAATAACGTGAGTATTTTCCCTTTTGAAGTTGGGGAAGTTCTCTGCCATGATTTTGGTGAATAAACGCTGCATACCTTTGTCCTGAAATTCGGCCCCCTCCTCAATCCCTATTATATGAAGATTAGACTTCTTTGCTGCATCTGCCAGTTCCTGGAGCTCTCTCTGGTAGATTCTGACTGATTTTTCCAAGGTGGCGATTCTCTGTTCCAGCTCTTGTGTTTTATCTTCCGTTTCTGATGTTCTATTCTCCATCTCCGTCAATCTGCTGCTTAATGCCTCCATTTTTGCTTGAAGTGTGGACACTGAGCTGATCATGTCTGCTCTGAGGGTATTAATCTTTTCTTCCATTTCTCTTTTGAATTCGAGGAGCTCTTTGGTGATTTCCGGCTTATGTTCCTGGAATTGTTTTTGGAATTCTGTTTTAATCTCTTTAGTCATGTCCACAATCATCTCCTTGAATAGGGTCATGTTTTTTGTCTCTTCAGGTGTCATTTCTTGGGATGGGGACATCTCTCTTGTCCCTTTGCTCTTATTTCCTTTTGGGCTTTGCGTGGGACTTTGATTATTTATGTATGTTGTAATTCTTCTTTGCGCTCTCCTCGGCATCGAGAACTGTGGTTGTATAGTTCGCTCTGTGGTCAGTAGGTAGCGGTCTTTACTTGGATTGGGACCGGTGGTTCTGGGAATATGTGAATGCCTGTGGTTCTCGGCCAAATTGATTCCTTTGCTGAGTAGGTCAGAGTTTGCAGTTTTTGCAGGTGTTCTGGCCTGTTCCCAGAGGCTGTGTGCTGCTGCATGACTAGCTCTCAATCCAACCAGTGGCTTCACAGTGGGCCGTGGGATGGATCTGCGAGCTTCAGTCTCAGTGTGCTGGGCGCAAGGTTGGCTTTCCTGTGCTGCTTCTAGGGGCGGGCCCCAGCCAAGGGTCTTGAGTTTGGGAGTTTTCAGGGGCTCTCAGCAGGACCAGCAGGTGTCTGTTCTGTTCCCAGGGGCGGGGCCCAGCTGAGGATATGGGCTCCAAGGGCGGTGCCATGCCTTTCTGATTCTCAGAAGGTGAGCGTGGCTGCTGGTCGGCCCTTCAGTTCCCTGCTGCTTTGTCAGAGAGTCTGTGACTGTGGGGGGCCCCTCAGTGCTGTCTTGCTCAGGATTCCCAGCTGGAGGATGCCCAGCTCAAGATCTGAGTGGGACAGATGCTGGTTCCCAGACTCCCACACACCCCACCCGCTGTTGTATGGCAGGGTCTCAGCACCCCCCACTCTCCAGACCCAGTGGCCTGGGAGAGGAACCTGTTGGGAGGGTGGGAGCTGGGACACCTCCACCTCCCTTAGTGGGGTGCTGGGTCTTGGCATAGCCCGCCTGTCTGATTCCAGTCAGAGGCCTGGGAGAGGAACCTGGTGGGCAGGTGGGGGCTGAGACACCTCCTCCTCCCTTAGTGGGGTGCTGGGTCTTGGCATAGCCTGCCTGTCAGTCTCCAGTCAGAGGCCTGGGAGAGGAATCTGGTGGGTGGATGGGAGCTGGGACAGCCCCGCCTCCCTTGGTGGGGTGCTGGGTCTTAGTGTAGCCCACCTGTCTGACTCCAGTCAGAGGCCTGGGAGAGGAACCTGGTGGGCGGGTGGGGGCTGGGACACCTCTGCCTCCCTTGGTGGGGTGCTGGGTCTTACCACCACCCGCCTGTCAGTCTGCAGTCAATGGCCTGGGGGAGGGGGCTGTTGGGGGAAGGGGCAGGATTCTAAATTCCTTGCCCCCCTGCTCCTGCCGGTCTTTCTCAGGTGGGGTGGAGGGGTCTGAGTTAAGTTCTATTGCTTGGCACGAGCTCTGCTTTCCCGATGGGTTTGGGGACCTGCTGTGCTACTCACGCCTCTGTGTTCCTCTGTGGGTGCTCCACGGTGTTGGGGAGTCTTTCACTCCCCTTAGGTCTCCTCCGTGGCCTGTGTTCCATGTCTGGGTTCCGCTGCTTGCTGTTCTGGTTCCCCATCTGGGTTCCGCTGCTTCTGCAGCTCGATGGCCGGTCCTACACTGGTTTCTGCAGCAGTTGGGGCTGCCCGGCCTGGCGCCCTCCGCCACCGCCTTTCGTGGCTTGGAGCCTATGGCAAGGGGTGGGGGAGGGATCCTCGCATTCCGAATTCTTTGAGAAAGTTGGATGTGAGCTTTGCCTGGATTTCTTTTCCGGTTTGTGTCCTCCATTGCTTTTTGAGTTTGTTGTTGTGGATTTCTTAAGGTAGTTGGCTCGTGGGACTCCCTGGTTCTCTCTTTTTGTGAAGAGAGCTAGGCAGCATCCCTATTGTCTTGGTGCCATCTTCTGCTCCACCGAAAATGATTTTTAATGAAAATTTACTACGAAAGAAATATGGTAGAGACAACAGATTCTTGCATGGCATGATGCTGCAGGAAGATGGAACTTCAATTCAGCCATCTTTGGCTGATAGTCATGAGCTAGGTTTAAATACAGGAAGGGATTAGGAACCAGAGCAAAGGCATATATACATTTTAAACATCCCAGTTATAGATGTGATATGGTTGGCCATTATGTCAGTTCTGGTTCTTCCCGTTAGGATAAATCATTACTGCCATCACTTATGAGGAGCAATCTGGATCCTGTAAGATAATTCTCCTGTTCTGTGTGGCAGACTGATTATTAGAAGCACTGTCCTCATTTGAAAATGATTTTTCCTGGAAGGCTCTGCTCTTCCTTAGGGCTAGTTTCAATTCTTTGTCATACAAATATTATCCGTCAGTCCTGTCTTTCCTAGAACCAAAGGTGGTTGCAAAAATGACTGTGAAAGAAGGGCTTAGAGTATGGACAGACATAAAATAGAGACAGTGATGTCAAGATTTTCTCCTATTTTTAGTTAATTCATGGCAGCTAAGACAGTTTGAGAACGTGTTACATATACACTTTTCAATAAATTGGAAGTGATTTGTATCTAGGATGACAATTATTTTTAACCCAGCACAAGTTTTTAAGTAACTTGCAGATCTACTGTTTCAGGAATTATTGCTTGGCCAACCTAAGGCTGGAAGACAGCCTTTTTAATCCTTAAGTGGTCTACTGTAAAAGTTACCTTGTGAAAGTCCAAGACTTACTGGGCCACATAGGCTTGTTACCTCTAAATTGGGAAGTTGAATTATAATGCTTTCTCTCATAATTTTTCTTCATTATTAATATCAATTAACTACTATAGCATTAGTGACAACTAACTACTGCTAGAATTTCTCTGCTACAGACAATGGAAATAGAGAATAGGACACTGGGGAAGGGGAAGGCATGTAGAAAAATAAAAGCAGACTGGTTTTAATACTTTGAAGATAAAAGTGATAAAGAAATGAGGACTCAGGTATATATATATAATATATATATATATATATATGTATGTATATTGCCAGTCCTAGGCCTTGAGCTCAGGGCCTGAGCACTGTCCTTGGGCTTTCCTCAAGGCTAGAGCTCTACCACTTGGGCCACAAGTTTACTTTTCTGAGATTATATTTTGTATATTCTTTTGCAAATGGTGATACAAACCTTTGGACATTGCCATTTTAACCGTTTTCCAATTTTATTTAAAAAAAAGCACTTACTTGAAAGCGAGGTGTTTGTTTACACCTTTAAAACTTAAAGGTCAATTTTATGATATATTAGAATAAGTATGATTTCTTTATCATTATGTTACTTACCAGAAATGATCTTGCCTGTGACTTAAATATTTTAAGTATTTTTTGAAAGTGATAGTTGCATCAGCATGTGCACCAAAGATTGTTTTCTTTAATGCAAAATGAGTTTTCATTACAAATTCTAACCTGTCTTCTCAAATAGATTTCATTTTTGCATTTGGAGAAAATGTTAATTAACACATTAGGCATGTATTTGGTACATTTGGTTGAAAATGCAAACAGACTAGAATTCTTTGTCTGAATCATTCAAGTGAGCAACAGGTTGCACTGAGACATCACCAAAATGATTCAGTTATCCTGAAAGTACTCCTTTTGTTTTTTTCTGGGAAGAACGATGTATTATGAATTACTCAAATTGCATTTTCATTTTGTTGCCATGGTAACCACTATGGCAACACTTGAAAGGATGGCTGTGTTCATTCCTTTACTGAATTAGAGATTTTGGCCAAATTGCTTGTATTGAAACTATGAAAGGAATCTGCAGGAACTAAACATCATTGGAGATTCTGAATTTTGGGGTTTCAAAACACATTGGAGAAATAGCAGTGAAGGAAGCTAGGTACAGTGAGGTAGCTAGGCTTCCCCTGTAGAGCTCCATTCTTTCGGCTAAGTGTTGGTAATAGAGTCAGTGACATTCTATTTTCAAGACAAGGCACCTAACCCTGTGGAAAGTTCCTAAGACCTAGCTTGCGCAATGACTTTATAGCTTGCTGATGAGGCAGTGACAAAGCCCAAGTACCTGGAAGTTCCCTAGGTAAACAGCATATGCAAATAGAACCCTACAAGAGGACCAGCTATCAGGGGTTAAAGGGGACCATAAAGCAATGAGGAATAAGTAAAATTAGATGTATACCAAAAAGCACACATTCAGAAAAGCCTTCCTGCCACAAGAGAACAAAGGGAGGTGAAGTAAGCAGGACCCATTTCTAAAGTTCAGCCAATCCCAAGTGCATATATCAAAATGACCTACTAGAAAACAAGAAAACTTAAATGACATCCCAGATGATTGCACAGCCCATAGTAATCAGCCAATGAAGAAGGAAGGGAGGGACTTTTCCCTTTGGGAATAAATTGCTTGTCATTACTGTCTGGGTACACCTGCGTACCAGATATCCAGTCTTTCAAGACACCACCAATAAAGTCTTGCATTGTATGTTTTCCATGTCTCCAAGTGAATTCATTAAGTTTGGGTAGATAACTGTGTTTTACACAGTCATAATTTATGCTTATTTTTTTTCTAGAAGACTATGTGATAGGTAGCAGTTATCCTGAAGGGATGGAAAAATGCAAAGGCCATTTTAAATGGAGGAAGAGAGCACAAGGGCTCTTTGAAAACTACTTTGCAACTAAAATTCCCAACTCACAGATCATCAGTCTGTGGATCCATCAAGGGTCTGGAATGTCACAAGATGTGTTTCTAAAGCATCCTACCTACACAAGAATTAATGAAAACTTTACTGTCTAGCCTAAGGTGCCTCAAGAAATAGTTCCTAGAACAACAAATCTTTAACCTACCCAAGCCCACAAACCATAGCCTAGAGGTCAAATTTAAGTCAGTTAACCCTCCTGGTAATATAGTCAATTTAATAAAAATCATCATTCTTACCCTAGAATTGATTTGCTTTCAAGCTATTAATATAGCTTAACAAACTTTTCTATCACTTTTAGTTCATTTCACATCTCTGTCCCAGTTTTTCTCATTGGACACAAGGACTGGAATAGATATTTACTGACACTCCAGAAACATTTTCTCCTGAGGTTCATAAAGGGAAAGTTATTGATTCAGCGCCTACTGTGTGCAAAGAGGCTTCTCTCTATTCTTTGGTCTAATCTTCCTAAGAATTTGATGAAATAAGCACTATTTTTCTCATCTAGACAATTGAGTGAGTTTACGCATTCATTTAATATACAGATATTGTCTGTTTAAGCAACATGATTTAACATTTACAAATAGAATTGACTTAAACAGAGTCAACCTTACTTCAGCTCCTTTGATGTTTATACTGTTTATACTGAATAATATGTCTACATCTACATTCCCCACTCCAAGGTCCTGCCTGACTAAAACAGGGACAGGGAATGATGTCTCATGACTCTGTGTGTGTGTGTGTGTGTGTGTGTGTGTGTGTGTGTGTGTGTGTCTGTGTGTGTGTCTGTGTGAGAGAGAGAGAGAGACAGAGAGAGAGAGACAGAGAGAGAGAGAGACAGAGAGAGACAGAGAGACAGAGAGAGAGAGAGACAGAGAGAGAGAGAGAGAGAGAGAGAGAGAGAGAGAGAGAGAGAGAGAGAGAGAGAGAGAGAGAGAGAGAGAGAGAGAGAGAGGCAGGCAGGCAGGCAGACAGACAGACAGACAGACAGACAGACAGACAGAGTCAGAGACAGAACAGAGACAGGGACAGAGTCAGAGACAGAACAGAGACAGGGACAGAGTCAGAGACAGAGACAGAGACCGACATAGTCAGAGACAAAGACCACCAGATATTCTGTGTGTCTTGTAAGGGGAATTTTTTTTAATATCCAGAATCTGAAATGTATACTAAAACTTAACTCACAAGGAAGCAGAAAAGATGGTGTCATGTTATCTGCTATGGAAAAATTATCATTTAAAAAGAATATACTTTCCCCACTTTTTACCAGGAACAATCTTTTCAAATGAAAAGGAGAAGAGTGGAACACATGAAGTAAAAATTAAAAAGAGATGCGATGGGGAAGGAAGCTATGGAGGTTGAAAGGAAGGAAGGAAGGGAGAGAGGGAGGAAGAGAAAATGAAAATAGTCTTTAGGGATGTCTCATTGTATTTTTACTAATTTAAATGGCTTTTAAATAATATTAGTGACTTTGTTTCTCTGCCAAGAGCAGCATGATACATAACATTTTCTAAAATAATAAGAGAATATATATATAATATTAACCAGATGGAATTATTAAGTTACTTAAATGTAGCCTGTTTGAGTGAGAAATTGAATTGTTAATATGATTTTATTTTTAATTTCAGTTAGCCAGTTTATTTGGTAAGTTACCACTGCTGGCATCATAGGCCAAGAGGATCCTCTGTTAAGACCAACCCCTGTGCATCTTCTGTATGAATCCTCTATTTCCATTTCTGCTCTCTCTTGCTCAATGCTGTGTTCTTCTCCACAATTTTCCCAGTGTGTTTAAGAATTCCTCTAACCTCCTTTGCTAGACTGGACAGTGAAAGTCAAATAAATGTAGCTCATAGAATGCCATTTACACTTCAGTTTCAGCATCCTTAATTACGGTCCTTTCAATCTTGCAAAACACAGTGAGCAATTTTTATCTATATCAAAAGCAGTGTTTTTTTCCCGAACAGTCTACGCAATGGTAAAACAGTGAAATAAGCAAATAGCCTCTCCAACTATTATGCAGAAGGCTCCAAAATCAGCTATAAAAAGCAACAAGGTTTAATTTGAGCATTGCTTTTTCATTCCTTTGGTATACAGAGAAAAGAACAAGCTGCAGACTAGCAGAAGGCAGGCAGGGATAAAGGCAGGAAAAAAAAAGTACAAGAGAGAAAACAGCTACAAAATCTTTACCTCTTCACACCAAGTTTAGTGATGGTTATAGCAACAACCATCATCACTGTAGAGATATCCTGGTAAAGAAGGAAGAGCACTGGACTGGGAATCGCACCATAAACACTTGTCTAGGTGAGCTGAATGCCTGTCTGAACTTCTTAATAAAGAAAATACTTGGCTAGGTCTTAGAGAAATTTATATAAAATAAATTATATTCATTATGCTTACTGCTGCATGAGGGCAAATAATCTTTAAATCTTACTAATTCTCAATGAAACTTTCATAACAGAAAATAAACAAAAATATATTAGTCACATTGTCACTGAAGCCATCCTAGACTTTTATCTATCTTCAGTTCATTGAAGTTGTCCTGAAAAAGTTTTTGTTTCCAATGGATATTTATTACAGGAAATTATTTACTATTTATTATTATTTACTAGTTATTTACTATTATTATTATTATAGGAAATTATTTGTTATAGGAAGATAATCTATTTTCTATGGTTGTCTGAGAGCCTAGAAGTGATGTTATAGCTTTATACCAACTGCAAAATTATGTGTTGGTTTGGATGTAGAAGGGAAAGAATAGTTGGTAGCAGTACATTGGAACTCAAAGCAGGGTGGTAATTCCAAGGAGAACTCTTGGAACTCTTCTATTTACCATGTAAATAACTCCTGCAACATTCATGTCATACTAATCTCCTCTAAGCAGCTGTCTCGTTATTCTTACATGGTATAGTTCACTTCTTAGATCAGAACACTCATTTCTAAAACTTCTCATCCAATCCAATAAGCTTAATTAGTTTTCATGTACAGGCACAGCACTAAATATTGATTGTGGAAGATAGTTTATGTGGAGCCAGAATAAAGTGTTAGGAATTGACAAGCAAACAGACAAGGGCTTGAACATAGAGCCATTTAATAATAATCAGCTCTCTAGGCCTCAGCTTCTCATTAAATATATATATATATATATATATATATATATATATAAATGTGCTGGACATTAGTGGCTCATGCCTGTAATCCTAGCTATTCAAGAGGCTTATCTCGGGCTCATGGTTCAAAGCTGTCCCAAGCAGAAAAGTCTGAGACTTTTAAAAATTATTTTTGTTCTATTTTATTGTCCAGATAATGTCTAGATGGGTTACAGTTACATTCATCAGGTGGTGGTTACATTCTTGAATCTTGATATCCCTTCTCATGTTTTTACCCCTTTCCCCAATTCCCTCCCAGTCATCTTGTTTTTCCCCTTCCCTTGCTTATTTCAAATAAATAAACATATATACCATATACTAAGTATCAAAGTCAGATACAGTAACTACATGAGATTAACCATAAGTTGAAAAAAAGAGAAAAGAAATAACTTCACACCGTACATAATCAGTATACATCTAGGATTCTCCTAGCAGAGGATCATAATAGCTCAAAAGCTATGCACATATGGTCATATAGGATGAGACTAAATGAACTGTAGAATATGGAAACAAGAGGTTTATCTTTGTGATTGTTGTTCTTAAAGTCTGAGACTTTTATCTCCAATTAACCAGCAAAATGCTAGAACTGGAGTTGTAGTACGTACTGGTAAAATGGTAGGCTTGAGTAACAAAAGGTCAGGAACAGCAGTCCTTGAGGACTGGCACTAGATAGATACATAGATAGATAGATACATAGATTGATACATAGACAGATAGATAGATAGATAGATAGATAGATAGATAGATAGATAGATAGATAGATAGATAGATTGATAGATAAAATAGATGTCATATCTAACCAATGAGTTACAAGAATATTATAGACAGATATAGCATTACACTTACTATAGTTATAGGTCTTAAACTATAATTTACAATTATCTGATCTTGGTGGTAGTGATAAGAAAATCAGCCTTGTATTATTATCAGTTATTATTTATTATTCATAACTGGTAATAAATAGTTATTAAATTTGTACTAAAGGATTATTTCTGCTAAATAGGGACATATTGCATGTGTTTTATTCCAAGAACTTATATAAAAGTGTTGTCACAGATCTTATAATGTGTACTTTGGTTTATGACATGGATGAAAGGCAATTTAAGACTAGTGGTCATAATCTGACTAGTAAAGTATGCAGAATAGGTTAAGGTAGTTGAAAAAGTAAGTCCTTATTTCGAAAATACTGACTTGAGGTGGTACTTGAAGTCTAGTTTAATTTCAAAGGAATTCATTGATTAATAATTTAATAATCGTTAAAAACAAAGCATTCATTACCTGACTCAAGAAATGTATAACACCTTAACAATTTATATTTTAAAAGTGGACTTTAAATTTGACAAGTACAGAGCAGCCATTCCAGTGAGGAAACTGTCTGTTTATGTCTTCCTATTTTTCTGCTATTTTTGGAACCAACTGAACTCATCCACATTTGTCATTTGAGATCAAATGAAATAATGAAAAAAAATGTGGGATTCAGCATTAAACAAGTCTCTATCCAAAATGGATCATTAGCATTTATTTTGTGGTTAGTTCTGTTCTCCCTAAGGAAGCCAGAATGTAGCTGGAGTCTTTACTTTTTCTTATATTGGCCTACAGACAAGGCATATTTAACCCAGTCAAGATATATGATCACCCAGGGAGAACTGAAATTTGTACACAAATGACTCAAATTAAACTCAGGAGATAATAATGAAAAAATAAAGAAGAAGAAAAGTAAAGTATATGCAGAATGCCTAGGGTATGATAGGTACAAATTATATTATTTATTTCATTCCTCAAACATTGCCTGAACCTCAGCTGTGTACCTTGTATCATCTTTCAATAATCAAATAAAAGGAAGGCACTGTTATTGGAGCACAATGGTATGTACCTGAATATCCTAGCATTCTCTAGGCTAAGGCAAGAAAATTGCAAGTTTGGACTAGGCTGGGCTATTGGTGAGACCATGTCTCTAATGGCAACAACAAAAACTAGGTCACTATTTTTGAAAGACTCATAAAACAGTACTACAGGAATTCACCAAATGATACAAATACATGTGTGAGCTGCCTAACAATAGCATGTTCAAGGGTGATTCAATGAGATTTTATTGCCTAGAACCATCTTGGCTATCTTAGTGGGGGAAGCATGCTCTATTTCATATGCCCAGTGATGAAGTTTCCTAATGAAGCATTTCTAAGAACAGATCCCGGTCATTAGGCAACTCACGAGTGTAAAAGGAGTTTGATAAATATGATGACAAAGGCACAATATATTATGGCCTTAAATAGTAGAAAGAAACCCACTTAGATGACAAGACATGAGGACATTTACTTCAGAGCACATACCTATCAGAAATACACTTGAAAAATAGCTAATGAAACCAGTCTGGGTCAATCTTGCACATGCATCTGAAATGCCCATTGGAGCCTCAGGATTTCTTCCTACTAGTGGAACAGAGTTTGATAAGAAGACAACAACAAACACCTGCTTTTGCTATCTCCAAAAGGCTCCTGCTCATTTAGTTTCTCATTAATTTGTTCTTTTATTCCTGCTTATCAAATATTTGAAGAGTACTTATTAATATGTACAAAACCTATAAATGCAACTTTTTCAAGTTACGATATAGTCTATGAAGATAGAGCAAAAATAAATAAATAAAAACAATGAGAAAACATAGGGTGAAC
Source organism: Megascapheus bottae (assembly GCF_031878675.1). Taxonomy (NCBI): domain Eukaryota; kingdom Metazoa; phylum Chordata; class Mammalia; order Rodentia; family Geomyidae; genus Megascapheus; species Megascapheus bottae. The sequence continues at coordinate 29,351,252 of NC_143523.1, read as the reverse complement.
CTACTACAGATGTTATTTTACACCTTTCCAGGAATTCACATTTATCTGGAGGAACACAAGAGAAATAAGGAGAAGAAGGAGACAGTAGAGACTGTAAAATCATTTTAAGGAGAAAGAAGAGCGTATATTAATGCCTGGAAGTAGAGGAACAGGTATCCTTACAAACTCATACTATCTTGGTCCCCATTTCCCACCCCGGACCAAGACATGTGAAAGGATATCAATGTATGGGAATTAATGCACCATCTATTTGGCAAATATCATGTAAATCTTCTATTAATTACAATAAAAATATATTAAAAAAAACCAAACTCATACTATCACAAAACAGCTAGTGAAGGTGTAGTTGCAGTTTGGCGTGGAAAAAGCATCCACATGTTTTTTTTTCATTTAAACTCATTTATGTTTATTTCCAATATCTTCTACTTAAAATAGTATGAACAAGAATATATCTTTCCTAACAGGCACCAAAAAGAAGGGGCAAAGTCAGATAATGTGGCTTGTCTCCATCAGAACATTGGCTCTGTTTCCTGCCCTGCTGGAGATTCTTAAAGCCATCTGGAGTCAAGGAGTCTAGATGCAAGGCTGAGATACTGTCTTCCATCTGGTGGAAATTCAAATCTACCTGCATTTTGTGATGAGTTGAAGGATACTTTGCATCAGGTACTGTCCATGGTACCTAGATACACTATGACTGATAAATCCACAGCCAGCACAAGGTGCTACTCTACTCTGAGCTCCTGAATACTTTTCATTTCCTTTACAGTAAGTACTGGGTGATTTTCAAGGCTCTAGGTATGTTGCCTACTCTCTCTTCTCTAAATGCTCTCCTTCACTCACCTCTACCATTCTTGTTCTACCGTACCTATGTCAGTTTCTAGTTACTATGAGAAGAGAAACAACTTAAGATTGAAAAGTTATTTTTTGACTCATCGTTTTAGAGATTTCCACCCAGACTCAACAGAATCTATTGTCCATGGGCCACTGGGAGGCAGTTCACCATGGTAGAAGATCATGAGAAGCACTTACTCATCTCATGGTAGCCCAAAAACCAGAAGTGGAACCAGGCACCAGTGGCTCACACCTGTAATTCTAGCTAATTAGGAAGCTGAGATCTGAGGATCATGGTTTGAAGACAGTGTGGGCAAGAAATGTCCTTGAAACTCTTATCTCCAGTACACTCAGAATAGGGTGGAAGCGGTACTGTGGCTCAAGTGGTAGAGCATTATTCTTGAGCACAAAGAGGCTCAGGGACCTGAGTCCAAGACCCAGCACTGACAAACAGAGGATAGGAAAAGGAGCAGAGGCAAGATATATATTTTCACTAGGGTATACCTCTGGTGAATTACTTCCTCCAAGTTCTCCCTACTTCCTACTTTCTACCCCTTCTTAATAAAATTTCCATCTTATGACTTCATCATAATTAGTATATAATAACAATTATTACACTACTCTATTATTAATCCATTGATTAAACCAGAGCACTCAGAATCCAGTCACTTTCTAAAACCACACCAGCTGGAAGCTGAGCCTTTCTTCTAGTACAACTCTCAGGAGATGGCTCACATTCACACTGTAACTGTAACCTAGATTCAGCAGCAGGCTCTAAATTGACCCTTTGCATCTACTTCTGACTGTTTCAAGTGCTTTTTGCCCAAATGAGCCCAGTGTTATACTCACTTCAAATCCTTTTTATCCAGGTGAGGATTTTCTCATCCATGGCACCTACAATTTCACCTGGCACAGCATGTAATGACTTACTAAAAGTGAGGATGACAGTTTTCCAAAAATCACAGGGAAAATTGCATTGACCAATTAAAACTTTGTATTAAAACCTCATAGTAATGGCTGAACAATAAGTTTAAATGTCATGTTAATAAAGTTTGAAAGCTTTTCGATTTCACGAAGCAAAAGATCAATTACATTATAAAATGCTGGTGTCCTTCGTTGCTATTAACCACATATAGCTGCACGGTAGCAATGTTATATCCACTGATAGCATTTTTAAATTCAAAGGCAAAGTAAAGTAGTAAAGGAGCAAGACTTGGGTGGTCATGCTTGTATTTCTTGCTACATGGGAGGTGATAATCAGAGGCTCATAGCTTGAGGTGAGATCAGCCCTGGCACAAGGTGAGCTACTCATTTCAACCAAGCATCAACAAGCTAGGTGTAGTGATTCATAAATATAATACCAGTTATTCATGGGGCATAATGAGGAGGATTGTGATATGTGACCATTGCTAAGAGTAAAAACGTGACACACTACTTGCAATAAAAACCAGGGCCAGGAGTTTGGCCTAGTGGTAAAGTGCTTGCCTAACATGCACAAAGACCTGGGTTTGATTCCTTGGTACCACATACACAGAAAAAAGCCAGAAATGGTGTTGTGGCTCAAGTGGTAGAGTTCTAGCATTGAGAAAGCCCAAGGGCAGTGCCAAGGCCCCGAGTTCAATTCCCAGGACTTGCAAAAAACAAAACAAAACTAAACAAAAGTCAGAAGGGGTTGGTATGGTACATTGCCTGAATAGTGACTATTAAACCTGTGTTCAGACCCTAGCACTGCCAAAAGAAGAGAAAAGATATTACCATAAAACGTTCTCAACATAATTCACTTCACTTCTTAAAATCATTTGCTCTTGCTAAAGTATATACTACTGCATTTTTATGAGATACATATTTGGTACATAATGAGGAATGGCTTAAAAACATACTTAATTTTGCTTTCTTTTTAAGTTTAAGATACAAATCTAGATTTCAAACAAGAGGGATTTTTTTTTGCTTTTTGTTTTTCTCTCCTGTTCTGTTGTAAGAAATAAAATACAAAGCATAGCAAAGCTGAAGTGTACTCTCTTCAATTTGTGATGTTTTGTGTTGTTTGTCTGTGGCCAGAGGGCTTTCAGGCTGTGGGGTGCCTGAGATTCCACTCTAAAACACAACTATGTACCTGTCTCAATTACCTACTTATCTTTGATATTGTAAAGTGTCAATTTTATTCTCTGGTTGGAGTCTTGTGTTTCAACTCTCCATAAGATTATAAGGCTTTATCTAAAAGAGAAGTTTCCTCAAAAGCCATATAATGAGTGAGTGTTGACCTTAATGTACTATGTTATCTCTCATCTCTTCTGCTGTCCCTTGGTTATCTCATATTGTTACAGTAGTTCACCTTGTTATCTGATATATTGTATATATGCATATTTGGTTATTTGAAATTGAATAGGGAAGGGGGGAAAACAAGATGAGAGGTGGGGATAGGGGGAGGGAAATGGGGACCAAGACGTGAGAAAGGGTATCATGTTTGTGAAGTAATGCACCCTCTATCTGGTGAATAAAATGTAACCCTTCTATTAATCACAATAAAAATATATGAAAAAAAGAAAAGAAGTTTCCTGGCTACAGTCGTATTTTACATGTCATCACCCCAACATGACTAGAGAACTCAATACTCAGGCAGGCAAGTTAGCTAAGGCAGCGGGTGTGTGACCAGGTGGGTTGTGAAGTCCATACAATGAAAGACCAAGGCATGGTGACATTCCAGGGGAAAAGTCCATGTACGTTTGTCCTGACCTGCTTCTTTGGCATTCTGGTTTATAAGATTATTCAAGTGCAGGATTTTCTGGGTTATTTCTCATATGCTAACATTCTCTGGATTTTTTTTAAAGCACTATTCTCATGGAATAAAGGCTTAGCTTAACTCTAGAGAATGGAATACACTGATCAGATAGGGCTAGATCATCCCATTCATCCTTCCAGAGAAGTACTAAGCTGTACAAAAATGATAACAATTATTATATAAAGTTCTAATAGTGGCATTTCTTTAAAAGCTAATTAAAATTACTTTTCAAGTAATGCATAATCCAGAGCCTTACAAAATACCTGCCTCATGACTGATGACTAGAATGAACAGGAGACCAGCAAAAGAATACCCTTCTAGAAAATACTGGCATTTTAATCTGAAAAGTATGTCGTAATAGCTGTCTCATTGTTAGTTTTACAGCTTGGTTTTTCTAAAGGCTTTTGCTATAGTGTCTTCAAGAAGTTACATGTAAGCAACATATTCAGAAAGTAAAGCAAAACTATTGCCTTGTAAAATAATGATTTTCTTACGGTTCCTTATCATCAAATATATTTGAAAGATAATTCCTAATTTTACATGAATTAAGAGCGAGTTTTAAAACAAACCAAAGAAAGCTTATTATAACCATATTTGTTTGCTAATTTTCATTTTCTTCATGTTATGTACTATGTACAAATCAACTTGCTTTCCTCCATCAACTTTTCCTTTCTTGTCTAAGACATACTTCAGAATGGGGGTTTGGGGGAAACTAATCCTGGCTAGGATGCACTGAGATTGCTGGTACTTAGAAAAATCAGTTCACATCTCTGGGGAAAAATACCTCGTCTTCGATATTCCCCCCCTTAAGTTTCATTCTCATCTCTGAGAAAACTACTTAAACCATCTGACATTGCTTCATTTCTCAAATGAGGATAATATTGATCATTTGCAGAAGAGGGGTAAGGAATGAATGACACAGAACATTTAATATCAGTGTTTATCTCAGTACCATCATCATTGCTATTTGCAATTATTACATGACTGAGCATTATCTTCCAGAAATTCTAATCTACCAGTGTTATGGCCTCCTGAAAACCATCAATCTAGAAAATATATGACATCATCCCTGAAACGCACTATGTTAAATACCTCCTGTGTGAATGCTTTTTTAAAATTTCGACATTAAATGCCAGCACTCTCTTCCTCACAGTGTAGAGAAACCATTGTACAGTGAATTTTGCTTAATTTTCTGGGTAAGTACTTGGCACACTGATCTCTTCGGCTAAACAATAAGCTTTAAAGCTCTTGGTAGCTTCCTCAACTTAATTAATGTCACCCCTTTTAAAATTCGCAGCCACACATCCCACCCTACCCCTTCCTTTACTTTTCTTAATTTTGGGGTTAATGTATTGAAGTTTTTGCCATTTAACAAAGCAATTAATGTACACAATGCATCTTGATCTATGTCATCCTTTCAATATGCTTACCCTACTTTCAGCCACCCCTTCCCTTATTTTTCTCAGTTTTCTGGCATATGTTATGCATTCTTTGCATTCTACTCAATTCCCTCATTCATTCTACTCCTCCTCTCCTCATGACACCACCCTTGAGGGTACCCATTTCCTAGGACTCACTCACTTAGGCTTTGACTTAGTCTTTCTAAAAGATTATGCTATTTGTCTTCTCTGTAGATCTATTGTACTTCAGTCAACTCATTTATAATTCCTTGGCTGACAACCTGTGTGCTTACTTGCAGATTTATAAGTCAATTACTTTCAAATTGCCCCCTTTGTTCATTTCTCAGTTCAACCTGCTTTTGATTATGGCAGAGAGTAAAAAAAGAATGCTTTGCTTGTAGTGTAACCACTGGTTTAGTTTTTCTTATTTTGTTTTTGTTTTTTGATAATCAACAGTCCACTGCAGAGCATAGGAATATTTTAGCATTCAAATTAGTTCAGCATTGATGAAGCATTTCTTGAAATTGTGTCAGGGTCCACAACTAGACCATTTTCACATAAATATCCTACCACATTCGTCCTTCCAGTCTTTGATGTGTCAGTATGTGTTCTAAAACAAATGTTCTTTAACATCCTAAGCCATATCCATGATCAACATATCTTGTGTATCAAATACTGTCACCTTTTTAGAAAGAAAGCACTCCTTCCAATCAACAGGCCATGATTAGAATACTATACTATTCTTAATCAAATAAACTGTAGCTGCCTTAAGAGATAAAATATTACCTAAGAAGGACACACACTTGAATTGCACCCGGTTTTAAAACAGATTATCTGTTCTTTTAACATCCTCTCAATTATTCTGAAATCTGTCTTCCTCTTACCCACCAGCCCATGCAGCTGATGGATAGAAATAGAAGAAACTTTTAGTAACAGAGTCTAGACCTATGGAAGCAGGGAATGAAGAGAAAAACAAACAAGAGAGAGGACTGAGATCTGGGAAGTTCCATTTTGTCCTCGGCACTTTCCACTTTTAAGGGAAGAAGATTTTTTTGTACAGGAGGAAATGAAATTAGGCACTCTTCCAATTCTCAATTGAATTGCTGGCAGGCTCTGATTAATTATTCTGGGGAATCCTAGTTGAAAAGCTAACACACATGTTACTTAAGCAAGAATAATTAGAAGAAGGATCGATTTAATCTATCTGCAGCAATAGTTCTTAAGAATACTCCATTCCACTATAAACACTAAATACAGTTCTTCTGTCAAAAGTATAAATTATACTTGTTCCTCCGTAACATCAGATAATGTTCTTTGTCCATCCCCTAGCAGGGTCACCTGACACCAAGCCTGGGCTCCAGAGGATAATAAAGAGACTTGGATATGCTAAATTTTTTCTTTCTTCCTCAAGTTTATGCCACTTCTCTGACTTGAAAAACTGAAAAGTCCACATTAAAGCATGTCGCTCTAAATGTGGTGCATCTCTTTCATATCTGTGCCCAATAACAGATTGCACTTCTTTTCTTCTTGTTGTAAATCTTGAAATATAACATGTATAGAGAATAATATATTCCATATATGTGTATTTGACATAATATTAAAAATAATCATCAGTGTAGGGTCCACTCCAATCAGATAAATAAATAAGCAAGTACAAACAGGAATGAACTAAAACAACTCCTAAACAATCCAGTTTGGTGTTGCCTGGTTTTAGCCTTAACATAAAGCTTTAAAGAATATTACATAATCTTTTTGAGATAATTCTGCTCAGTACCGTGCTTGTAAAATCCTTTCACCTGATGCATTTAATTGCAGTTCCTTTAGATCAACATCATAAATTGTGCTGTGATATGTAGTATTTTAATGTCATAGCTTTGGTGCTGGATGCAAAAGTTTTTCTAGGGTAGACTACTAAGAATAGACTTTATTAGATAAAGCAAATTATTCTTAGAAGTGATCACACCAGTTATCCTCCAACCCACAGTGTAAGAGTTCCATCTTCATTATATTCTTCCTAGAGAAACCCAGGCCACTTACCACTTTTTAACATGATACTTGAAAACATTATTATGGATTTCTCAAAGTCAGTATATGAGGAAAAAAAACCCTATTTGTTGTCCCCAATATAAAAGGTATCCTTTATTTTCCTTTCTTAAAACTTCAAGATCAGTGCAAATCATTTGGAATCCAATATCCAATTTCCAATCCTCAAAACTTCATCTGGGCTTATTTTGGCCTTCCGAAGTTAAAGTCTTTATGAAAGAAACCCAGCCTCCAAAGAGTATCATCAAATTTACTAACTGAAAGACTGAGGGAATTTGTTTAATAACAAGAAACAATGAGAGAAAAAGTAAGCAATCCTTTTAATCTTCCAATAAAATCATTTTTTTTCATTTTATTCTAATAATCATCACCTCTTTGAAACCCTAAATATTATCAGTGGAACTACAGTGGAGGCAGGGAGAAGGATTAAGCAATGATAAAGGAAAGAAACTTTAAACAAATTCAAGGACATTATGTTCAGTAGTGAATTACTAATTTCTTAGCCTCTTCTGTCACAGAACCTAATGAAGAGTATTGCTTTGGATGTTTTCAAGATGATTTTACAAATAAATATGGAGGAAGCTGGCTGGATTTTCCAACTATACACTAAGAACTGCAGCCTTCAGATTCCCCAGAAGCAGAGAAGCCTAAGAATCAAAGCTCAGGACATAGCATTTCTACCTTCATTTCTAGAGAACAAAACAATCTCTAGTCTTGCTTAAGTTAATAAATAGGGCACCTAAACTGTACCCATTCTGAATTAATGGTTGTTTGGATGGGTGGTTCACAATCTTCCTCCACCAGAACTTGTGACTCAGGAAAGGCACTTAATCATAGTTCCTTCCCTAGTAAAGAGCAGATAATTTCTGACTTCTTGTAGTGCTCACAACATTCTCTATTACTTTTCCATATCTCCAGCTTGAAGGCTACCAGTCAGATTTCTAAAATGAAATTCTGATTTAAGTGTGCTTTTATATAGGTTATCTATAATTGCTTCTGAAAGCATTTGGTTTACTTTTGAGAGGCAGTGCCCACTTGATCTGGGAAACAGCTAGCTTAAGAAAGTCAGATCCTTGCTGATTTTTTTTTACTGAGCCATTGCTTCTGACACAGCAACTAAGAGATGGTAAAAGATGTGACAGGACCTTTTGACCAAGCTCAGCAGCCATTTCATCTTCCTTTTGATGGACCGTCATTTGGGGCTTGTTCCAAGATTTTGAAGAGAATCATACTAACCTCATTTCCTTTGATTGCACATGGGCACAGGGATATGACTCTATCCTTCCAATGAAGTGTCAGGAGAAGACTGCTGCAAACTTATAATGATTGTTTTTCTCTCTGATGAGAGATAGAGGTCTAAAAAGAGATGACAGTATCAGATCCCTCTTCCTTCCTGCTGCTAGATTCTGTACTATGGAGACATGACATGTAGAGCTATTCTAGTCACAGAGATGTCTTTTTTTTGTGATTTGTTTTTTTTTTTTTTTTTTTTGCCAGTTCTGGGTCTTGAACGCAGGGCTCAGGCACTGTCCTTGGACTTTCTCAAGGCCAGAGCTCCAACACTTGAGCCACAGCACCACTTCCATTTTTTTTCTATGTATTTGGTACCTAGGAATTGAACCTGGGTCTATGTACATGCTAGGCAAGCACTCTACCACTAGGCCAACTACCGGCCCAAAGATGTCTTTTAACAGGCTACACTGAAACACTGAACACAACAAAGCTGAAAGGGGAAAAGAGACTTCAAGGACATCTCTGAGTAGATATCTTGACACAAGTATTTTGATTCACATAGCATACACCACACATACTCATATTAGAATGCTGCACTAACACAATTTTAAGGACCTGGATCATTCCATACTTCATGTTTGATGAAAATATCTCATTTCTGCAATGTGGTTATCTGCATCTTCCTAGTTATAGACAAATGATTGATCAAGAGGAATCATCATAGTATTGCTTCTACATCCCTCAGTGTCCCCTCATTTTCATTGGGAAAGCACAGAGAAAATTTTAAAAAAAATCATATAGAAGACATCGATTTTGCTTATATACTTGTTGGAAACCAGATTCCCCAATGACTTCTGTGTTCTAGGAGTGCATTCCTCACCTCACCCTGTTTTCTATGGGACAGACACACATCCAATCTTGCGTCAAGCTCCATGCCACTAACACAGGTACTACTTTTCTAATTAGTTACTAAGGCGCTTCTTATCTCAGGAATGTTTGACTAGGATAATGTTTGACTCAACCCTTCCACTAAGAATGCAGATTCTTCCTCTGCTCTCCAGTGTTCTGTCCATACTTCCCACTATCGTTGGTTCCTTCTATGGTAATAAGGCCATTATCATAAAGTATCTTCAGACATGATCATACCTTGTATACACCTCAAGAGGAAATGAGGATACCTGTCTTCTTTTTCTTCAAACACCACCCTAGCTGGCATATTTCCTTCAGGTCTCATGACCTAGCATTGCATCACATTTATAAACATCCATTATAAATTTAGCTTCTGAAGTTATTTGGCTTTCTCACTTTGTAACCTTTGTTCTTTGACATCAAGAGGCCTCCCTTCTTCTACCCCCATCTAGTGAATTGCTCTTCCTGTCGTGCCGCATGCATCACTCGTTGCCTACGAGTGTCTAGTGGTGTTGTGTAACATGCTTATCTCCTCAGTAAAACTCCTTGAGAGATGATGGGAGATCAACCTTGATTACCTTTGATTCCTTTAAAGAGGCTATTTTTGGCCATGATAGAAACTTAGTAAATTCTTGTTCCTGAATGATAGAGAATTTATCACACTGCTCTGAGTGCTGCATGGATCCATAGAAATGGACTATTGTAACAAATCAGTTATCCTGTTGGCCTCTTTCAGTGAAACCCAGGATTTGATCCTACATATGAAGCTTGAATTTAACCAGGTCATCTAACATTCCTGGATTTCTGGGATCATAGGAGCCCATTCATGAAGGACAATGCGTCCTTTGCAATGAAGGACCTGATACCCAAGCTGCTGGAGGTGATTTCATGGGACTAGTTTCAGCTTCAGCCAGTACAGAGATGGGTTTGTATTGTCTTTAATAATATTTAAGGGTATCCTTTTTCAAAATCCCTTGAGTGAATATAATCAGTTTTGATAGTTGCCTATTTGATGATTATAAATTGATATACTAATTTTATTTCCTCTACCACGAGAAAAAGAGAAAATTTTGTAGACTTTTTGGCTTGTTAGTTTTCAGGTTTTGATTCTTTCCATATTTTCTTTTCTTTCTTTCATCTTTTTTATTCTTTTTTTGGTCAGATGTGGGGCTTGAATGCTCTACCACTTGAGCTACAATGCCACTTCCAGTTTTCTGGAAGTGTGAGATAAGAGTCTCACAGACTTTAATGACTGGGCTGGCTTTAAACCACGGTCCTCAGATCTCACGTTTCTGAGTAGCCAAGATTACAGGCATGAGTCACCAGCACCCAGCCCATATTTTCTATTTTTCAGTTGAGATTTCTAATTAGATACTGGTATAAAGTAGGAAGTATGTGTGAGTTGGGTGTGAGGCGATGTTTGGACCTTAAAGGGGCTAGGTAAGAAGACTTACTTGAAAGGACCAACTGGAAAAAAAAAAAGTAATTATTGTGATACTTCTTATTTCCAGGTGCATTGGCTACACTCACTCATTTTGTTGTGTCATCTTCTCTGAGAGTCAGTATTATCATTATCCCTATTTCTACTGGAGCTCTGAAATTCCTATGATCCTGTCAAAGTCATCCAGATCTTAATGTGCAGCTGAGACGTTGCCTGCCAATGCCTCCATTGTGCTGCTCTCACACACAGCTCCGCAGCAGGCTTGCGATCTCACCATTGTGCATTAGCACATACTCACCTACGCTCTCTGAGATGCTCAGCCTCCCTTTCCAGGGCCTACAAGCTCTAGCTGTAAAAGGTAACAATAGCCAGGGATTTTACCCAGAATAGTCTGAACACAGGGATATGGAAAGAATTCATCTGCCTTTTGCATTGGGTTACTATGATTTTAGAAACTATATCATTAAATTAACTTCTCCCAGAAAACAGCCTTAATAAAGTTTTTTTCTTTAATAACAGCGATAGCTCAGGTGTTAGTGTCTTAATAACTAAGTTTTTCTTTTTCTTTTTTGTTTTGCCAGTATTGGGGCTTGAACTCAGGGCTTGAACACTGTCCTTGGGCTTTCTACCACTTGAGCCACAGCACCACTTCTGGTTCTTTCTATGTATGTGGTACTGAGGAATCAAATCTGGGTCTTTGGGGTAGAGTGCTCGGCAAGCACTTAGCCATGCTCCCAGCTCAAGAACTGAGTTTTGTTTTTTTTGTTTTTGTTTTAGTTTCTTTTCAGTCTATTTTGGTCTGAGCTGTGTCATTCTTTTTCTTTGTGATCTCGTCTTAGCAAGCATGGCAAAAGTCATAGTGACTATAATAATGCTAACAATGATTATTTATAGTGGCAGAGCTAACCACTTTTTTGTTTTTAGCAATTTTAGTACTAGTTATTGTCATTACAGCGCACTTTTGTTGAAGGGTTACTTTCCCATGTGAATTTATAAGCATTTTCTCATTTAAATGTTGGTGTAAACTAAGTCCTATGCATTAGTCATCTCAACACAAGGTAAAAGAGGATGTAGTAGCTTGAGTTTTTGTTTTAATTATCCTGTATGCTGTCCATCTGAGGATTTGACCTTACCCTCTACCCCAGATTCTGTCTTCTTCTGTAGGTCACTATCGAGTGATCTCATTAATGGCTGGTTTTACTTGCTAAGCAGAAAGAGATGGGGACATTTGAGAAGAGCCTGCTGTAAGTAGGTTGCTTGCATATGTTATCTTGGAAAACCTCATGTTCTGCTCATCAATCTCTGCCCCATAGGGAGGCTAAGAACTTGAATGTGCTTGGCTCTAGTTTCCAGCACTTGCATTAGGAAATTACTGTCTGACTGCTTAGAAGTCCATCTGCTCCTTCAGGGTATTTCTGCAGTTAGAGGTCTAGGGCCTGTAAGTTATACTCAGCTGATGGACCTCCATTCGCTGATGAACTGTGGGGGAGGCCATTAGGTTTCCACATGACATAGGCTGGAAAGAGAGAGGACTTTCTGGAGCTCTGATTTTTGCCTGGGAATGACCTATGATATATTGAAAAGAGAGGAGAAAGCATTTGCAAAGAGCTACCTTTTCACAGTTCATATATTTCCACACTGCAGTGAAGTTGTAGGTCTTTTACATTTTGCTATAAGACATTAAGAAGGGAAATTGGAGTTGTTAGTGAACTATTAGTAGTATAACTCTGTCATTAGTATGTCTTCCTGAACTGAGGAAGAGTAAGTACAGCATTCTAGCATTTCTCTGTTAAGCTGCTAAGACCAGTACCTATTCCTTGTTTTGCCCACAGATGGCTCACTTATCTTGGGAGACAAAATGGAAACTAGGAAAGAACTCTCAGTTTCTCTAGTGATTTGTTGCCTAGTGTTCACAAAGCAATTTGGTTTTTTTTTCCCCTGAAATCCATTAGTCATAAATTTACTATAAAATGCCAGTAACCTACAGAATCAACTGTTTATCTCTCCATGTGGTAGCTCCATTTGGCTTGATATTATTTGATGTTCTTCCTTGGTTACCTTGTAAAAATCTTCCATTTGGCAACATGCCTTATTCCAATCCACACGTTACCCTGTGGTTTTCTGAGTACCCATGCTCTACATTCAGTCCAGGAGAGACCAAATCAAATCCAACTCAGGCCTCCACTGCCCATTGTCCATTCTGTAGGCCCTTAGTCTCATGGGTTTCTAGGGTGCTTCAGAGCTTCACAAAATACAGATTGAAAACTAGCTTTCAAGTTGCAGGGAGAAAAGAGTTGAGCTGGGTCATCTAGCCTGGGCACTATCTGGGTGTTGGCATATGTTCTGTGGAGCTGTTTCCCTATTCACTCAAAAGGGATAAACCAGGCCTGATTTATTCCAAAACCTGCAAGAAATGATGCACTGGGCCAGATACCTTACGTGCTCATAATTGTATTTTCACTAACTCTGCTCTTTTGAAGATAAATCCCAGAATTTAAAAGGAAAGATTTCATGTACCATCTAGGACCACACAATTTCTGATGACTTACAAAACACAAAAAAATGTTGAGCATAGACCTGCCTTTTTGCCATTTTTTCCATTAACTTTACTTTGGGAAAGCCTTGCACATCTCTCTGACTCTCAAGAGATGATTGGCCTGCACAATTTTGGTATGGACTAAATGAGATGATGTTGGGCTATGGGGAGGGCAGAAGTGATCTATAAATACTTTGTAAATACTTAAATTGTTGCATCAATGGCAAGTGCTATTATCATTATTCATAGTTATTTACAAATGCAACTTTGATGAGTTTTCCAATATAATTAATATTAGAGCTATTGTTGAGGGAATCTCAGTACTTGTGGAAATATCTGACAAGATATTACATAAGACAAGAATTTGGGGCTAAGTCATGTTAAGAGTAGATAGTTGTTCACACTTGTAAATTCTAGCTACCAGAGAAACTGGGATCTGAAAGATCATGGATCAAGCTGCAAATAATTTCAAAAGATTCTATTTTCAGACTAAGCAATAAAAAGCAAGGCTGGAGGCATGGCTCAAGTTATAGAACACAAACCTAACAAGTGCAAAGGTCCAATTCAAGCACAAACATGTATCAATACAAAAGACTTTTTAAAATAAAAGTTATTTGTGTGTACACATGCAACAACTTGTATATCCCAAATATTAAATGGTCATTAAGCATATCAATATTAAATTTTCGTTTCCATGTAAAATTCTCATTCTCCTCATACCACAGGCTTGTCAAGATATATCCTTTTCTTTTTCAAATGTCCATGTAAATTTTTAAAGTGCCTTTTTTCCATTCCTAGCATGTAAGGATTTTTCACAGTGCTATAAACCGTGCTGAATCTTGGAGGCAGACAGAAATTCATTTACTTTTAACTGGGTCTCTAACAAAAGGTTCTTTTTCCTCCTGAGTCCACTTCTACCTGACTCACACACCTGTGCAAGCATTCAGTTTACATCAGCTTTGATGGAGATGTTCCTGCCAGCTCTTGCTTATCCAGTTCTCTCTCTCCCCAAGAGCTACTCTACATTCGCCAGACAGAGGAAAATTATTTCATTTTTTGGAATCTTGGAGCTATTCTCCCATTTGTTGTGACACCTATTTCAATAGATAATCTTCTATCCCCAGTCAGTCTTCCATGCTTCTCACTTAACTATTAAAGTCTGACTGAATTCTATTGTAAGGATGCTGCAGAATAAATAGCATCATCATACCAAGTTAGACTCAGAGCTGGAAAAATTTAGCACAGAATTTTAAGATACATGAGTTACTCCCCCAAGGAGTCTGAAGAATCTGACTCATGAACTGTGTGATATATACACACAGAAATATTTCCTAAGAGAAATTACCATACCACACTTTTATATTTTCCTAAGACACAAAGCATGAGAAATAATGTAATTTAATACAATATAATGCAAAGAACTCAGCATTACTCACATGAAATAGCACATTGCTTAGCAGCTGACAAGAATTACTAGGTAACTTCCTGCCATAGCAATCTATATGAGCAATAACTAAAGAAGATAGCTCTTTCTTTCTCTCACCAGATGGCCAAATATACTCCATTTCAGCTACATAGGCAAATTCAGAATCACAGAAGCTCATTTGATACAAATCTCCAACAGGGCTTCTGAGGCCCCAGTCTGCTTAAGAATCACACAAAGAACTTGTTAAAATTCAGGTCCTTAGACCCATATCTTAGAGCTGGTGGGTAAGTAGAGATTCAGGTGGAGACTAGGGAATTGATTGTGTAATGTTTCCATGAAGGCATTCTGATGCAGTTGGTCCTAAACCACACTTTAAGCAACATAAACTGAATTTCAGTGAAGTATTGAAAATGCAGAAATGTAAATAAACATACCTAAGGTAAAAGACTCACTATAAGAACCAAAATGAGATTAATAATTAATAGTAACATGCTAAATGTGCTATGGATGATTAGAAATAAGTCCCTTGGCTGGGTGTCTATGGTTTATACCTGGAATCCTAGCTACTCAGGAAACTAAGATCTAAAGGATCATGATTTGAAAGCAACCCAAACAGAAACACCCTCTACATTCCATCTTCAAAGTAATCATCAAACAAGCCAGACTGGAAACATAGCTCAAATGAAAGAGTACCAGCTGGACAGGCAAGTCATACAGGTATGACAGGGAGTTCAGCCTCTGAGCTCAGACCATGGTACTCACACACAAAAAAAGTAAAAGGAAAAGAAAAAACTTCCCTGCATTAGCATACTTACATATTTAATATAAATTATTAAAATATTTTGCCGTTAATATAGTTAAAA
This sequence comes from Megascapheus bottae, assembly GCF_031878675.1. Taxonomy (NCBI): domain Eukaryota; kingdom Metazoa; phylum Chordata; class Mammalia; order Rodentia; family Geomyidae; genus Megascapheus; species Megascapheus bottae. The sequence continues at coordinate 29,335,791 of NC_143523.1, read as the reverse complement.
TACCAAGGCTGAAATATCTAAAGACAAAGAACTAGTCTCTTCCCCTGTGTATCTTGTAGCATAGCAGACTTGCCATTTGTAGAAGTGATAAAGGATGTAGAACAAATGGAAAAAAATATGGTTTAAGCAGAGGCTCTCACAAGACAACTCAATATCCAAAGAGTTAATAAAATAAAAATGAAGAGCAAGGCACTCGTGTCTCATGACTGTAATCCTAGCTACTTCAGAGGCAAATATCTGAGGACTGAAGTTCAAAGCCGGCCCAGGCAGGAGAGTCAATGAGATTCTTAACTCCAAGAAAGAACTCAGAAAAATCCAGAAGTGGTGCTATGGCTTGAGTGGTAGAGTGCTAACCTTGAGCAAAGAAGCTCAAGGACAGTATCCAGGCCCTGAGTTCAAACCATTGGCCTGGCATAAAAGGAGGAAAAGCATTTCACTTCTTTATTTGCTCTTTTATTCTATAAATATAGGTTGAATACGTATTATTTGTAAAGCACTAAATATTAAGAGGCTAAATATTGTGAAAGAAAGAAAGAGAGGGAGAGAAAGAAAGAAAGGCAGGAAGGAAAGAAAGGAGGAGGGAGGAAGGGAAGGAGAGAAAGAAAAAGAAAGAAAGAAAGAAAGAAAGAAAGAAAGAAAGAAAGAAAGAAAGAAAGAAAGAAAGAAAGAAATCGAGGGAGGGAGGGAGGGAGGGAGGGAGGAAGGAAGGAAGGAAGGAAGGAAGGAAGGAAGGAAGGAAGGAAGGAAAGAGAAGGGAAAGAGAGAGGGAAGGGAAGAGAAGGGAGAAAAGAGCAAAGTGTAAAGGTCTGTAAACAGGTTTAAATCTCAAACTACGTGGCATAGTTATCTATTAAAACATCAGGAAAAGGCCAGGAGTTTGGCCTAGTGGTAGAGTGCTTGCCTAGCATGCACGAAGACCCGGGTTCAATTCCCTGGTACCACAGACATAGAAAAAAGCTGAAAGTGGTGCTGAGGCTCAAGTGGTAGAGCTCTAGCCTTGAGAAAGTCCAAGGACAGCGCTCAGGCCCTGAGCTCAAGCCCATAACTGTCAACAAACAAAAAAACAAACAAACAAAAAACAATAAAATCAGGAAAATATATTATTTTGCATTTTTCAAGCTACTTCATAATGTGTGAAGAATGAATTAAAAGAGAGGCTGGACATATGAAGAAAACAACTCAAAAGACTAGTACTGTAGCCAACAGAGACTTGAAGCTCAGTGTGAGGAAGACCACTAGCACAAAACATGAAGAAGACCCCAGTGCACAAGAGGATGATCTTGTCATTCTAAGACCCTTGACTGCCCACACCCTCGCATCCACAGGAGACAGCACGGACTGCTCAACAGAGTCACATCCACCAGGGCCCAGTCCTGCACACACTTACTTTTAAAGTGTTTGCGTACCGAAGAAGACTTCCTGCTCCTCTCTACTTATCCTATCAGTGTCAAGCACACTGCCAGTGCTCATTTTATTGCCTTCCATTGCACTTTATTCTCACCCAGATCCGCTTTATATAAATTTGAGGTCTTTCCTAAATGTCTCTCTCTTTGTTTTCTCTCTTCCTTCTTGGAAAACGTGTTTCCATTCACATAGTGACCCCTAATATTGAGATGTATTTTCATAGCTTTCCTTCTCCCCAGAGAATTTGCTATTTAAAGAACATAGGGCATCTTATTTTAATTGCTTCTGGTGCTTTGCACAAAGCCTTAAAAAGGAGCATGAGTATGAGATCTATAATCTGACCTGATGGACTCCAGAGCCTCATTCTTCACATTCACACTCCACACACACACAGATTTACTCCAATGTGCAGTTTTGTGGAAAAGACGCCACTATGACATGGCCCAGAAAGTCTTGCTCTGCCATATTCTTGATACGTTCTTTATGTTTTGTCTGTCTCATCTCTTTATCTTTCAAGACTTAGCCAAAGTTCAATTGCTTTAACAAAGTATTTTTGTAACACCCTTCCCAAGGTACCATAGAAATGTAAAGTATTATACTTCATACAGTTCATGGAAAATATTTAATATCACGTCGGACATGGCTAACATGTGAAAGTAAGTTAAGATAGAAGCTGTCAGCTGACACTGACAGAAGAAAAAGAGAGAAATGAAAATAGACAAGAAATGACAAATTATTAATAGCTGATACTTGTCAGTTAGCAGAGGAAAAAAGTGGCTTCCCAAACTTGGCTGAATCTCTGATTAATAATGTTCATAAGATTAAAAGGCCTACATAAGCACAAAAGTAAACATGACAACTGCTGTGTACACTCATGTCTTACTCTTCATTATGCACACAGGCTTACTCCTTGTGAAAACTAACAAGGAGAAAAAGAATTCATAAACTATAGACACAGATAGCAAGGGGAAATAATTCCAAAACTGTAGTTAATTTCTCTAGAGGAACAAGAAGATGCTATATAAAGAAACAATGACAGAATTTCTAAAAGAGCTCTTCAAAATTTAAAAAAAAAAGATCATAGGAGACATCACAGACTCTCACTGGAAGAGTTCAACTGATCTCTTTCAGAAACTGAAACAAAACGACAAGACATGATATTTTTTCCTGTCTTTCAGTTAAATTAGGTCTAGCCTGTGAAGGCTGAATATAAGAAACTATAAGATAAAATGCAGAGTAGAATACTACCAAAGAAATAATGATACAAGACAAATTGTAAGAACTTGGAATTCAAGTAGGAATGCATCCACTAAAGGCCCAGATCAGTGAGTAAAAAACCTTTATGAAGGTGGGCATGTTGACAGAGAACCTTTCTAGGGCCGGTCAAAGAGGTCATGGGAGATTGAAATCGAAACATATTTTCCTTATATGGAAAAGTTCCTGAGGTTAAGAAAATGAGGTTATCTTAATATAGAGAAATGAAAGAATGTTCTCAACATGGGTAGAAATCTAATGTAGGAGTCCTTCACATTAGTCATATTTTATATTCAGCATAGATAAGACCATTAATTAGATAAGAGAATACTACTTCCTACTTCAATATTATTGAACTTTTAGTTCTTTTATACATTTTCTTGTTTTTTAAAGATAGCTAAAGATATTCAACCTCCTAAAAATATAATCTGTTGGGGTTAAATAACACACACACACACACACACACACACACAAACACACACCAACATGTGCGCGTGCAGATACACACACACATACCACATTGCTTATGAGTAGATAATGTCTTGAAAATGTTCTAATTATTAGGTTATTTTTTTTTGCCAGTCCTGGGCTTGAGCTCAGGGCATGAGCACTGTCCTTGGACTTTCTCAAGGCTAGAGCTCTACCACTTGAGTCTCAGCACCACTTCCGGCTTTTTTCTAAGTATGTGGTACCGAGGAATCAAACCCAGGTCTTCGTGCATGCTAGGCAAGCACTCTACCACTAAGCCAAACTCTCGGCCCCAATATTAGGTTATTTTTAATTGCAGTATAGTCTTAATTTAGACATTAAACTAAGTTAAGCATGCTTCCGCTCCACACATGTTTCTAGCATTGTTTATGGTTAGTAGAAATGTATAATTCTAGTTTACATTTCTGATTTCATAATTGGTAGTAGTGAAAATTTTCACATTTATGCAAGTGAGACTGCTATTGCTTTGTGCATCACATATCAGGATGGTATATTTAGCTGCAGACATGCAGACATTAATTACAAAGGACTAAGGACTAGCTGCAAATATTGACCTGGGATGACTTCTGTAACTGCTACAATAATAAATTTTCAATAAATTGATCCTTAAGTGAAGAAAGCACAGAATGTTTTCTCTGCTAAACTACATTGAATAATTATGACAAGGATTATGAGATTCCAGAAGATTTTTGAAGGAATTAATTAATAATTTTTCTTCTGAATTCAGCGTCCTCTTTATTTGACATTTTTAGCTAATCGTGACCAGGTACATTAAGGATATATATATATATATATATATGCACACTTGGGCCTATATCCAATTATTTGTCGAAACTACCCTTCTATATAAGGAATCAGCAAATTTTTCTAGACTTTAACACCAGAAAAAAATAGAGTTAAGATAATGTATTCATATGGTCTCCATGAAATTTCTTTGTCTTCTATCCAAATCCAGGAAGAAAAACTTTGCCAAAAAAAAGACCCTCTCTAATGGACTTTGAAAGCTGCGGCATAATTTTAATTCTACAACATATAACACAATAAAACTGTGCCATCAGGGCCAGGAGTTTGGCCTAGTGGTAGTTCAATTCCTTGCTACCATATACATAGAAAAAGCAGGAAGTTGTGCTGTGGCTTAAGTAATAGGGTTCTAGCCTTGGGAAAGCCCAACCAAGGACAGGGCTCGGGCCCTGAGTTCAAGCCCAGGACTGGCGGAAAAAAAAACAAAACAAAAACCTGTGCCATCAAGTGACATAAGACATACTTGAATGGTTACATAGCAGGTGGGGTAGGATAACACAGACATGGATAGTCCAAATTAATTATTGAACCACTAGTAATTTGGGGTTTCTGTTGTAAAAATCCCTGGAGCCACTATTCATTTTATTTTTTTCTTATTTTTATATCTGAGTCTGGGACATAAGCTCAATACCTGCTCTTTTGCTCATTGGCTAATACTCTACCAATGGAGCCACCTCTTCAACCCCAACACTATTCATTGATCTCAGAGACAAGATGTTGCTGATATTTTGGTATAGTTGTAGTTCCAAAAGGATTACATTACACAGCTAGTAAAGTCAGTTGTTTAGGAAGATCGATCTCTAAGGTTTCCAACATGGAAGGCAGTTGCCAGCAGCATTCTGTCCATACAATTATTGACTAACTCTGGACACAATTTTGCTTTCTAGTGGACCATGCTCCCAACTGTGTTACTGGATTTGACAGGACTGGGTCCAAGAAAATTTACTCTAACTCTTGGCCCAGTCACCTAAGACCTTTAGTGGTCCATGTATAATGAGACAGGACTTTTGAACCAAAGACAGCTTCACAGTGTATGTACCAAAAGTGAGGCAAATGATAGCTGAAGAAACATGTTAGACTTAAAAGAGGAGTGATTTTAGGAAAGTGGTCATACTTATCTGTTCATTTCAGTTATTATTTTCCAATGGTAAACAAAACACCATGAAGATTTTTGTTCTGGTACTTTGAAGAAATAGTAAAGCAATTTTGTACTGTGATTTCTTTTAAGAAACGTAAGTCAGAGAGCCCACAAGACATATTTAAGTTTGATAAATGTGGCTATTATGCACTTCATAAATGAAATACTTTTACTACTTCTAAGACCCAGGTCACCAAGACATAGCTAAATTGTTTAGGTGCTGGTGAATTGCTGTGAAAGTCCAAATCTTGTATTACAATTGCAAACAAGGGTAAGTTGCTCTTAGAAGTGAGACAGTGCTGAAAGGTTTATTCTTCCCAACCCCTTCTTCCTCTTCCTCTCTCTCTCAAGAATGGGTCATGGGAAATGAAATTTTTATAGAGAAAGGAGGTGGCAAATCTGATCAGCACTCAGTCCATGGGGTTCCTGTATGGAAGATTTATATTTTCCAATTTTACCTAAGTGACCATTCTCCAATCGAGCCATGAAGACTATGTGCTCCTGCCATAAAAAGGGAAGATATTCTTTCTGAGACTTACAACTTTAAAAATTCATTCACCTAAAATATTCAGGTGATAAGCCATACATGTTGGAAGAACACATATAATAGTTATCATTTTCTAGCTCAAGTCACACAGATAAAATACAACTCTAAATAAATTGGCATGTGATATGAATTTTACCATGATATTTCTTGATGTGGACTTCATGACTGGATCCACCTATTAGCTAAAGCAAATACTTTGAACTTTGCCAAATTTTTAATAATAAAGGGAGAGGGGTTGGTAGAGATCAATCTATTTTCCTAAATAAGGTAAGGTCATATTTTTTTAACTTTTCACAGAATATTTTCTTTTAGATTCTAAATAATGTGAACTTTGGTATTATAAATTTCAGTAAAATAATTTCAGTCCTGGTAGGTAGAAGAAAGAGGAGATAAAGGACTGTAGATAGAAGTTTGTGAATATCTTTGCTTTGTCAAATCTTGGAGATGGAGCATAATGTAAATGGTTCAAGTAGGTCTTCACAAAGCCACCCTAAGGCAGAAAACAGGATTCTAGTTTCCTAAGAAAAGGAACTGAGGCTTTAGGAGGTTAACTTCTCTTAAAGCATACAATAAATGAATGCCAGGGCTCCGGTTCTAGTCATGACAGATTGCTTGTGAAGCCATAAGGCACATTACCATATCCTCCTGTTTCCCTTCTGTGTCACACTCTCCATGTTGATTAATTTGTAAACTTCAGCTTGTTAGTATAGAGTCAAAGAAATAGATATGAATGTTATTCAAACAAAGCAGAGTGAGGTACAGATTTTAACATCTTTACATAGAAACCCCCCTGATTTACAAGGCATAGACAAAGTTTATACATGAAATGATCAGATAGCCCATCTTAATTTTAGGTTATCTATCTAATTGAATGTGTCTGAGAAAAATGAGTCCATAACTCTTAGAAGCCTGTTGTCCAAATAGAAATAGTTGGCTATAAAAATTTTAAATGGAATACAGCAAAAAGTAAAATAACTCTAAAATGTTTGAGGGGCTGTGTGGAAAGATTCTAATGTTTTATAGATGTGAGATGACTGTTTCTAATGGTAAAAAAGCCATTAGATACTTGAACATGGACTTGCCTGAGAAAGAAAGAAAAAGGTCAGCATTAAATGAGTTACAAAATTTAGCTATATTCTAGGCAATTGATAGGCTGGAGAGTTTTTGTTGGTGGTGAGAGTGGTTGTTTGTGGGGCTTAAACTAAGGGCCTGGGCACTGTTCCTGAGCTTGCTTTGCTCAAGGCTAGCTCTCTACTACTTTGAGCCACAGCACCACTTCTGGTTTTGTTTTGTTTTGTTTTGTTTTGTTTTGTTTTCTGGTTAATTGGAGTTAAGTCTCGTGGATTTTCCTGCACAGGCTGGCTTTGAACTGTGATCTTCAGATCTTAAGCCTCTTGAGTAGCTAGGATCACAGGAGTGAGCCACTGGCACCCAGCTTGGAGTGTCTTTTGGAATGCTGAGGGCCAGGGTTTGGGAATTTTTTCATATGAAAGTCCAGATCATGGTCTGTCTGGAAACCGCTTAGCTCTGGCATTGTAGCATCAAAGCATGTAACGACAATACTTAAACCAAGATGAGGTTGAATGGGTTCAACCTGATTCACAATTCAGATGGTGGGCCAGATTTGACCACAAGATGTGGACTGCTGACCTTTGGCTTAGGTGATTCTTTTGTGTAGAGGTGTGTGTCAAATGTGCTTGAGTATTATTTGCTAGATAATGAAGACATAGAAGGAAGACAATAGCATTGTAGTAATGCTAAAGACAAGAGCAAAATAAATTTTAAGGACAGTAAATCAACATATAAGGAATATATCTTGGGATAGGGATGTGGCTTAATAGTAGAATACTTGCCTTGAGCAAAAAGAAGCTCAGAGTCTGTGCCCAGGCCCTGAGTTCAAGACCCAGGAGTGGGGAAAAGAAGGAGAGAAGAGGAGAAGAGATGAGATGAGAGGAGAGGAGAGGAGGAAAGGAAAAATAAAGAAACATTTCATACCATGTTAATTGTAACTTTGTTCACTGTGAAATCGAATTGTGTATCTAACAACCAATGAATGGATTAAAGAAATTGCACACACACACCATAAAAATGAAATTATGGCATTTTTCAGGAATATGTATAGAATTAGAAATCATGTTGAGCAAGCTAAGGCAATCACTAAACATTGAATGTTCTCACTCAGCCCCATTTGTAAGGAAATGGAAAGACTTAGAAAAAATCATATTAAGTAAAGTAAGCCAAACTCAAGGGAACATAGGCTCAATGGTTTCCCTCATTTGTCATAATCAGTAGAAACCTTGAGTTCTCCTAGTGGAGATTTCCAATAGAACAAAATCTAGATACATAAGGCCATATAGTATGACACTAAATGTAAGGACCTCCAGGATATAGAAACAAAAGCCATATAATGAGTGATTGTTGTCCTTAATGTACTATGTTATTCTCTCATCTCTTTTGCTGTCCCTTGGTTACCTCAATTGTTACAATATTTCACCTTGTTATCTGATATATTTTATATATGATTAATTGGTTGTTTGAAATTGGATAGGGAAGGGGGGGAATCAAGATGAGTAGAGGGAAAGGGGAGGGAAATGGGGACCAAGACATGAGAAAGGGTATCAATGTTTGTGAAGTAATGCACCTTCTATCTGGTGAATATAATGTAACCCTTCTATTACTTACAATAAAAATATGTGGAAAAAAATAATATAGACACATCATGATGACAATGATGATGACAGCATTGGTAATGATATGGGCATGAAAGAAGCAATCAGCTGAAAGGAGATGGAAAGAATACTGAGGGTGAGGAGGATCAAAAACTATGCATGTATCTATGTATTTGTATAGTTAGAGATATATATTATACATATCATGTATGTGATATTATAGGAGAAATTTTTATGGCACTTTCTTATTCTGGCATTTTTATTATTGATTTATTTATCTTTATTCCTTCTCTTATCATATATCTATATTACTTTCATCTTAAGGTAAATATTGAGGACATCTTCAGATAAATAGAAGTCAAATCATTAGGTTTCCTAAAGAACACATTAGTGGTTAATTTAAGATGTTGTTTCTATTTCTGTCTGTATAAAAATTAATTGCTCATATTTGTCCAGGTATTGAATTTTCTGAAAAAAAATGTAAATAACATAGTCCAATAGATCTAGTCTTAAGATTTATGTGAACTGATTAACTTTCAGACGTGATTCAGTTTAGGTCTTACCTTTTTTCCTGCTTGGTTTCTACAGTAAAACATTATAGACTAAGGGGTTTATATGAGAAACAAAATGTTTCTTTAGATCAAGGTGCAAGTATATATGATCACTTTCTAGTAATGGATTTTCTTCTAGCTTTGGATTTCTGCCATTTTACTGTGTCCACTCATGGTAGGAAACAGTAAGTTCCTGAGTATCTCTCCCTTAAAGGGCATGAATTCCAAATTAGAGGATCCACCCTTTTAATTTCATTTAAGCCTAATTATTGTTGAATGGTTTAGTCTCTAAATATCATGACATCAGAGGTTAAGCTTTTAACATTGCAGATCTCATAGAGTGCCAGTAGAAGGGTCCAGAAGGAGAAGAGAATTTCAATACTAAAATAAAAATTTAATGCTGAAAACGACTCTGCGCTGGAGGTGGACACATTAATAAAAACTTTATATTACATTTTAAATATTTTATTAATATTATTTCAGCTGATAAATCATAATTGTATACCTGTACGGGACATAACGTACTAGTTTGACACAATGTGGATTGATTTAAATGGATATAATGATTCATGCATTATATCCTAGATTTTTACTGATTATACACAGAAAGACATAGCAAAGTACTTTTCCTCTGAACATTACAGATTTGAGTCCTGAATCTAATGGTCTGCTTCAAACAACAAGTATCTTGATGATGAAAGTGTGTTCATGAAGTTGCCCTTATATGTCACTTGAAATTGAGTCACTTCTGTAAGACTGGCAAACAGACTTGACTGCAGGGTTTATAAGAGGGAACCACTGCCTGCTTAGTAATTGAGTTTGGATTTTCATCAGAGGAGGAAATTGTCCTGCCAGTAAGTTTTCATCTTTGGTGAATGCCTTGTTCCAGTTTCTACCACAATACTGAGTACCAAAGTGACATTTGATTTGGTACAGGCTTTCTAGGGTTTTATTGCCAGGAAGAATTCTCCAGTCTCAGGCTCAGGAACACTCAAGGAAGATAACAAACAAAAGGAGTGAAGGAGGTGGTTGTATAATTATCTTTTGTCAGTAGCATAGGTTCTAGTTTTTCAAAAACAGGCCATTTGTGACTCCACATTGTCATTGATCACACCTGGTCTTGGTAGTGTCCTTTGTTTTTTGCTGCTTTAATGCTAATGATAAGGTTTTCTTCCTCTTCTATAATTCACGATACACAGTGCATCAGCACTGTAGTTATTCCAAGAGACAGCAGGGTCTTGCATTTATTCCATTTTATCACAAGGATGGCAAGCTTCTTACTAGTGGTGGTGTGCTTAACGCTGTTATGTATTATTTCCTCAGATGAACTCCAGTACTTAACTTTCTGCTTTAAAGTACTGTGTTATGCTTAAAGCAATGCCATCTTCTGTAGAGAGATTTCCCCAGAGCAAAGAATTCAAGTTTAATTAAACATGTTACCTTCCCATCACTGCTACCCAAATGAGATTGGGTATATTAAGAGATTGTCAGGCATCAAATCTAGCTTGGAACTAACTTTTCGGTTTTGGAGGGCCAGTAGCTTCCTGAAATACATCAACCTCCTTGAATAAACGAAAAGTAATTGATAAACAATATTTTTTTTGCCAGTCCTGGGCTTGAGCTCAGGGCTTGAGCACTGTCCTTGGACTTTCTCAAGGCTAGCACTCTACCACTGGAGCCTCAGCACCACTTCCGTCTTTTTGCTATGTATGTGGGGTACCAAGGAATCGAACCCGGGTCTTCGTGCATGCTAGGCAAGCACTCTACCACTAGGCCAACCTCCCGGCCCCAGATAAACAATATATTTTTAAAGTTTTAATTTAAGGTTTTTTTGTCTCTCTACTTTTTGGTATTATCATTCTTCTTTTGTATTTTTTTCTATTCTGTAAAACATAAAATGACTTTAAAAGATATGCTTTAAAAATTAACTGCCTCAGTGTGTTAGAAAAGTTACAGTTTATTTCTATTCCTCATTGCCCCAGGAAAAGGTATTACAGAGATGCAATCCTATATCCCAAACCCCAGGAGGCAAATGTGTTCCAAAAAATCAGAATGGTTGGGATTTGAAAAGATAAGTTAAAGTTAGTAAATATTCTGCAGCTAAATGGCATCTACTATAGCATTTTGGAGGTGAGTAAAATAATACTTTTGGTGAGTTACATGAGTCAACATTTATTACACCACTCTACACCACAATGACTCATTTGTTAAATAAGGATAATGTCTGCTTCATAGATATTTAATGATGAGAATTAAATGACATGCAACATGCACAAGTGTAACACAGTGCCAGGCATAAACAAGGTATGTGACAGTAATCAATGGTTCTACAGGAATTTTATTTTTGAGATCATTATAGCTTTTTAATTAAAGGAAAATTATCCATAATGTGGGAGTCTTTGCAGTTAGTAAATCAGAGGAAGAGGTTCTGAATTCTGGTTACATCCAATTGACCTGCAATCAGCAGCCCGGTGAGCATGCTCTACTTTTTCTTCAACCCTAAAGTGTTGTGCTATCCTGAATGAGTCATGGAAACACATCTGCTTCCCCCTCTGTGGGTTGACTTTTGTTCTTTAATTCAAGCATGTTGGAGGAAATTTTGGGGCTAAATGAAGGAAAAATCATGGCTCCAGCTACCAGGATCTGTTTCTAGAGAATTCCTTTGAATATGTTGATTGAAAGACAAAACAAACAGAAAGGGCATACATACACACATTGAAAGGAAATATGCTACTCCTGCATGGATTGTACATGAAGGAATAGAATCTGTATGAATGACCAATATAAGGGAAGGATTCTCAATAAATATTGCTTTAGGTCATTTTTCACTAATTTACTCATTTGGTAATTTATTCATTCAATAATTTACTCATTTACAGGGGCTGTGATTTTTTTGAATGTCTTTTGTTGTTGGTGGTGGTGGTCACGGAGCTCTTCAGCTCAAGGCTAGTCCTTACCACTTGAACCACAGCATCGCTTCAGGCTTTCTGGTGGTTAATTGGAGATGAGAGTCTCACAGACCTTCATGCCGCCCAGGCTGGCTTTGAATCATTATCCTCAGATCTCTCTCTCCTGAGTAGCTAGGGTTGTGGGGCATGAGCCAACAGCACCTGGCCTTATTTTCTTATAAGCCAGAAAACTGAGCCTTCTTAAGATAGTGCATCTATTTTAGTTGCTTTTACAGAGAAGATGGAATTCAGGAGATATCTGTTCAGGAGTCATCAATAATAATTTTATTGGTAATCACTTTCACTGAAAACCCCCTATTATATTCCAAGTGCCTATGAAAAGGGGTGTACAACAGAGAAGTGTCAAAAGCTAGGATATATGTCTTGGGAGACCAATTGGTATGACAGATTACAGGCAGTAATTATTTGCAACTAATGTGTTCACATATGTTTTTGCCAAGGTGAAGAGACCCATATTCAAACCTTAGACAGAATGCTATCTCAAATTCAAGATGCATATGTGGAATACCTTGGATCATATTACTATATCAGGCATGGAGTACAGTTACTAAAATGTTACAGCAGTAAAGAAGCCTCCCCCCAATTTCTCAATTTCCTTTGCTTGAAATGAAGAGCTTGGTAAAAAGAACTGACACCTCCCCATGAAATATAAACACTAGGACCAAAGTTCTCATCCTCTCACTCAGTCTGATTTTTCTGTTCAGCAAATAATTCTCCAGTTTTCCTTGAATACTCACAGTTTCCAGGCCTACTGTGAATAATTTTTTCAGACTTTATCTTATTCCCTTTGTGTGGAGATGGAGGTTTTGCTCATTCTTCCTTCTCCTGATCTATAGAATAACTCATACTTCTTGTCTGAGATTATTTGTTCCTATCTGTGAAAGATTAACTTCCTAAGGCATGGATAAGTACCCCATTAAGTGCTCACATAGCACTTGTTTATTTTTTTTAAAGATTAAGCAAAATAATTATCTTTAGATAGTTGTCCAAAGTAGTTTCAGTTGAACATGTCTTGATCAATGTCACCTTCTTTTCCATCTCCCCCAACCCCACCTGTCCTCCGATTTACTTGGCTCCATTTTCACTTGTGGACACTGACTATTATGCTCACATTCTGTCAACCTTTCTCTCTTCATTTGTCCATTCCACCTCTTCTTGACTTCATCGCCCCTAGGCTAACACACCTCAAATTCCATCTTTCATTTTATTAGACTGTCATTTGTTCAAAGAAGTTAAGCCATTAGAATCTTCCTTGCATATACCATACTGCAGTTGATAAGTTTGGGCTATGCATATGATCCTGTGCATATGTATGTATGATTTAGAGTTAACTTCCACATATGGGAGAAAGCATGCATCCTTTGTATCTCTGGGCCTGACCTATTTCACTTAACATCATTTTATCTAGATCCATCCATGCCTCCTGAAAATGACACAAGATCATGTTTCCTGATGGAGTAAACTTTAAAAACTAGTAACATATTACAGAATGCTTCTCAAATTTGGGGTAGTCAATATAAGCCCAGTTCACAGCCCAAGAGAAACTCTGCATAGCACTTGTTTATGTGAATGGCAAAAAAACCCTATTTGCTTGACTCCCAAATTACAACAAAGAAATTGAATCTAAATGCTTGTTCACATTCACAATTGAATTCTCAGAGTTGAGCACAGTGTTAATCCTGTAACAGACACTTACAAAGCATTTGGAGAATAATGACGAATGAATAAAAGAGCTACTTGGATAAAATAAATCCAAGGATTGCTGGTTTCCCATTAGTTTATTACATCAACACCTATATCAACACCACCACAAAAAAAATTGTACACAGCTTAGGAATGAATGCTTGTGAATGAATAGCTACCCTCTGAACCGTCTGCTATACATAATTATGATGTTCCAGAGCAGTCCAGAGCTTAAGTTTTGATCATAACATTATTGACAGACTAATGTTTTGGCATCCCATTGTATGGTGGACTTGGTGACAATTATGAGCCAAACAAAATATATAAAGCTTGAAAAGTATTTGCAACTGTAAGCCAAATGGAAAAGTATTATAATGAATAGTAAATATGTTAGTAAAAATGATCAAATGGAATCATGATTCAAAGAACTGCCTAGTACTTCTAGTAAATTAGAGCCTGGTTGCCCAGCAACCACTCTGAATGAAGGTTGCATAATGTGATGGCATGTTAGATCTTAGCCTCAGAAGTGGCCTGGAAGACAAGCACACACCACCAGTCACCTTGTTAAATTGTAAATGAGCCTAATTCTCTATCTACATGGGGGAGGTCTGTCAAGAGTACATGATTGCCATGTACTGAGATGACTTGGATATTTTTAAGATTATAGGATTGTTGTACACACATGTATGATTACTTGTGTTGCTTTGGATCTTTTTTATTACATTTGCTGATGTATCTCTAATGGAAGATTGTGCCCAAATGACTAGCCAAAAGACTAGGAAAAAAAACTCTATGACACCTGAGTTTCATCTATTTTTTGACTGCTAACTTTTACCATTTACTCCCAAATAAAAGGAAAACAGTAAACTGTAAAGCTAAAATTCAACTAAAATTTTTAATCAGCATAAGAAAAGAGCTCCTGAAGAAAGCAATCAAAAAAAACTAACAAAAGTATATACAAAGGGAGTAAGCCAATGAATAAATGGGTAAAATCAGGTTAACATTTGCTAATATTACCATGTACTGAATATTCTTTACCTTGGGCTAATACATTGATTATTTATATGATTAATTTTATGAGGTAAATATTATTAATATCCCTCTAATTTTTACTTAAGAAGACTCAATCACATCAAGTTTAAGTAACTTGATTTAAGCATGCGAATTATGTCCAAAAAGTACCCTTTCAATCACTAAGTGATAATTTCTTTTAAGAAGTGAAAGAGACAATAAATTGATCAAAAGTGCTTCTACAACTAGCAATTATAAGGATGATAAGTCAAACAAATTACAAAACTATGATTTCTAATTTACATACAATTTTAAAAGATAATATAATTCAATACTGACAATATTGACATAGTATTTAGAGAATTCCTACTTTACCCTAAATATGTTTGTGTATTAATCATGGAATGATAAAAAGTAGGGAGCACAATAGTAATGCTTCATATTAATTACCTATTTGTATACTTTCAGTGAATAACTGTCATTTTTCCTTTTATTATTTCTTAAAAATGAATCACTTTTTTTAAATGTTAATACAATGGACATCTAAAGAACAATGTAGATAAAGGTACAGTACAACCAACACTTTCAAAAACTGCTGCAATGATCAGGCCTATAATCCTAGCTACTTGAAAGGCAGGGATCTAATGGGCAATTGTTCAGGCTCAGCCCAGCAAAACTCCACCATAACCAGGTCTATACCTTTCATCCCAACTACACAAGAAGCTTAAATAGGAGGACCACAGTTCAGGCTGACCTAGATGAAATGCTAGATCTTTGTCAAAATAAATAGCAGAAGCACGAAGGGCACAAGGCACAATTCAAGCGGTAGAGTACCTGCTTAGGAAATACAAGGCTGGAAGTCCAAATCTCAAAATGAAGCCAATCACCTGATGATGAATAGAATAAAATAAAGTATGATAAATTAGAAGCTTTTGGGACACATGTCCCTTAAACTTCTCTAACAAATATTTTCCAAAGAAGTAATCACAATCACAGTAAGTAACAGTAAGTGTTGAAGAGAACTGGAAATAACAAAAGTCCAAAATTATGTGTATGTGGTGTAGCTATTAAAGAATACCTACAAAATCAATAATGGCATGAAAAAAATAACTATAATAGGAAGTGAACTTATCAGAGGATAAAGCTGCATTGAACGACTCACATATTATAACCTTTCACACAGAGCTATTTTTTCAGAAGGAAAGAGAGAAAGCAAAAGGATTCTTTGAAGAATATAAGCCATTAGGCAATACTTTGGGGAATGATTAGTAATAGTTTATGACTTTAGCTCTTAACCATTTTATTTGTATTTTTCCCATGAGCATCTTTTTAAAGTGAAAGTATTAAAGAAAGTATTAATGAAACAAATGAAAGACTGGGATATCATGCAATAATTCTCACTGAATTTGATTCAGTGACCAGAAAGTTATTCTAGTGATAAATTATGCTGAATAGCTAATGTTATTGGGTAGTATATTTTTGTTACTAGTCACACATCATTTTACCAAATGTTTTCACTGTCTTAAAGCAGAGGAAAAAATATTATGAGTAATTTAGTTTTTAAAAAAATCCTAGAGCAATATAAGCTTTACAGTTGACAAAGTTTTTCTCAGAAAATTGAAGAAATGTTTGATTTACAAAGTACTGTTTGATAAATAAACTCTAATATTAAAATTTAAACAAAAGAGCAAACTTCTCTCCTATATACATAAAGGGAGATTCACTTTCTAATATCTAGCACTAATCTGAAGCAGGTAAGTTAATCTGGCCAAGACAACACTAATGGAGTCAAGGCCCAGATAGGAGACCAAGTTCCACTGATTCTAAATCCAGCACATTTTCCATTAAGCTATCAGAATAATCATATGATCATTCTGAAAGGGGCACAGCAGGAAAAAAAGAACATTTCCGTTTTTTTCCTGGGCGCCTGGTAAAGGTAGCTGTAGAAAAGCAGCATGGAGCGTATAGGTTTTCAGGTAGAACAGACCTGCAGACCTGGAATTAAATCCATAGCCTTTGCTACATGACTTTTGCAAGTCTTAGTCATCTTGTCAGAAGAATAAGAATGATGCTGATCTGACAATGGCCTCATATCTAAAATATACTTAAAGCAAAAATTTAACACCCCCCAAATAAAACCCAAATTCAAGAAATAACAACTGAATTAATAAATGGCCAAACACTTCAAGAGAGACTTCTCAGAAAAAAAGTAAGAATGGCCAAAAGACACAAGAAGACATGTTCAAAATCTCTGGCCATAAAAAAAATACAAATCAAAACAACATTGCGATACTAATGTACCTTGTTTAGAATTGCTACTATCAAGAAAACTAACAACAGATGCTGGCAGGGATATGGCCAAAAGGGAACACCCCTATCTGTTGGAGGGGATGTGACCTTGTTCAATCATTCTGGAAAGCAGTATGAAGGTTCCTTAAAAGGCTATATGTAGAGCTTCACCAACTCTATTCCTGGGCATTTAGCCAATTGACCACAAATCAGGCCATGCTAAAGCTATGTGAGCAACCATATTTATAGTCAAGATATGGAATCAACCCAGATGCCCCTAGTGAACAAATAAATCAAGAAAATGTGAGATTTATACATATATATATACAAATTCTATGCATATATATGTGTATATATCATGGAATTCTATGCTTCTATCAGAAAGTATGGCATTGCCTTATTTATAAGAAAATGGAAAGACTTGGAAAAAATTATATTAAGTAAAGTAAGCAAACCAGACCTAAAAAAAGCATAGGTTACATGGCTTTCCTCATTTGTGATAATTAGAATGTACCTATAAATCTACAAGTAATTACAAAGGATAGTAAAAGACAAAAATTCACTTGAACGTGATAAATTAAATAGAACGCTAACCATTCACACAATAAGACCAAATGAGGATCACAAAAGCCCAACAGCTATATGCATATGAACATATAAAATGAAATTAACTCCAACAAATGGAAACAAGAGGTTTTTTTTTTTAAATTTTACATTTTGTGTTTCTTGTTTGTTTCGTTTTTCCTCTTTTGTTGTTGTTTTTACTTCTGTAAAATATGTATGTAAGTGTCGTCTTGTATGCAAGTTTCTATTTGGGGGAGGGTAAGGAAAAAATAGAAACAGTGGAAAGAGGGTGAACTGATGCAGCAGTGCTACCCATTAGGCACCATGTTGAAAATGAACTACACCACCTATGGGGGATGAGGCTGGAGGGAAAAACCGGGAGAAAAGAAAATGAAGGAGGGATTGACACCATTAAAAAAAAGAAATATACTCATTACCTCACCTCTGTAACTATAACCCCTCTGCACGTGACCTTTATTAAAAATAAATTTGAAAAAATGAAAAAGAGTAACAGTATCTCTGTAAAGATGTTATGAAGGTAGTTAAGACAAGATACAAAATACATATTTGGTAACCTTTTGAATAGTAGTTGCTGATGTCGCTTCCCCCCATCCTATCCACCTCTAATGTCCTAGTGATTCATGGGTGTATCCTTGCTTCAAGCATACTCTTCCTTTCTTATTCAGAAAGCAACAACTTAAGCACCACTCTGCAAAGAAATAAAAGAAAACACAAAGGCCGTAAATCTTAAAAATGCCCACTTTCCTTCAATATCTCCTTCAAACTCTATACATTTGCTGAAAAGAGTATTGGAACTAATATAAGCCATCAAATCTCTTTAGATGTTAAAAATAAGCTGCTACTTGAATAATGTAACATCCAGTCTTATGCTCCGCTTAGAGAATGCTCACTGAGGAAAATATAATTTTGACTGCATTTGACCAAGACCTTTTTCAGTCTTTCATTTTTGTTATTTTCATTTTAAACATGGAAAGTCTGGCTTAAAGATATGCAGTACAAAAATGCACATACATTTTATCTTGTGGCTCAGAGGGCTTTATCCTAAGTCTAAAAGCTTTTGGCTAAAGTGCAAAAACACTGGAGAGTCATTTTGAATAGCAAAAGAAATTGAAAGGATTTCAACTCATCTGTAGTTCCAGTGGCTGGCTGTTCCATTTTGAATTGATTTTTCAAATGTATGTAAGTCATCAAGCTTGCAGATTTTAACCTCTCCAATAAAGTATTAACAAACCTTTTCAAAGAATGAGACTTTCTAAAGAAATTCTTAAGTCATTTAGATTCTTACCCTGGAAGAGAGAACTCTAGAGACATTGATAGGAATCTTAATGGAATGAAGGCTCCCAAGTAAATTTTAGATTTAAAACCAATGCTTCACTGCTTGTATGCATAGAGAAGAGGAAAGGGAAAAATGTCATTTAAGCAATGCTGTAACACAAAAGTTTTCCAGCAAGTCTCCTGGCTGACCCTTGGCTTTCTCTGTCCATGTCCGCCCAGACTTTGTAGTCAACAGGATAGAATGAATTGTAGATGTCCAGTAACTACACAGAGAAACCAAACCTGTTCCTCATCCCCCCCACCAAAACAATTGTATAATAGCCAGACTGTCACTAAATCAGGATCCTACAAGCAGTGGAGCTGGGTAAAGCTTTTGCTTTAATAAAATTAAAATTAAGTGAGATGATAAACAGAAAACCCTTCATTTTTATCTTTTATGATTGCTTGTTTTTCCCTCTTATTTGAGATATCTGATTTGAAAAGATGAATAGATATTTTCTTCCATTTGTTTTGTGATCATCGTTGCTTTTTAGTACTCTAAATATAAAGTTGATACACATGTTCTATTACAGAGTATGAAGAAAAGAGTAACTATTTCTCAAAATTAACTTCAGGGGCCGGTGTGGTGGCTCACGCCTGAATCCTAGATACTCAGTGGGTTGAGGTCTGAGGATCGTGGTTCAAAGCAGCTCAGGCACTAAATAAAGACTGTGAGACTCTTATCTCCAATTAACCACTAGAAAACTGGAAGTGGTGCTGTGGCTTCAGGGGTAGGGTGGTAGCCTTGAGCTGGAAAGCTCAGGGATAGCACCCAGGTTCAGAGTTCACCGCCCCATGACCCACAAAAGATAATGATAATAATTTCAGGGCCGGGAGTTGGGCCTAGTGGTAGAGTGCTTGCCTAGCATGCACAAAGACGCGGGTTCCATTCCTCTATACCACACACCAGAAGTGGTGCTGTGGCTCTAGTGGTAGAGCTCTAGCCTTGAGAAAACCCATGGACAGTGCTCAGACCCTGAATTCAAGCTCTGGGGCTGGCAAAAAATAAATACATAAACTTCAGTGGTATTAAATCATTTGTGTTCTAGCAAAATAAAATTGTATGATTTGTGCCCAGTTACTTTTTGCTACACTTCTACCATGCATTTTTTACATCTTTGATCACTGAGAAAGTATTACCATGACATATTAAACATTTTATACAAAAACGTGTAAGCTATTGTCTTAATCCAAATTTTTAATAACTTGGACAAGGTAAAACCTAAACAAGAGAAAGACATAGAGTCATGAGTCAAAGATGCAGCCATCTAGCCACACATGTGGGCAGGCTATCTTGTGCAGAGAAAACTGGTTATTATCATGAGTGGTAAAAGTGTCAGGCTTTCCAAAGGTGGGGAAGTCCAGGAGAAGAAGACCCAACTACTTTTAAAATGTTAAATATATCAAATATGATGGTAGATCTCTTTCCCTAAGTATAGCTAGCCAATGACATTTTTAAAATTCCATTTTTTTAGAATCCTGATGAAAATACTGGTTAGAATTAAATTCTTTGGATATTATTTTTCTGCACATTTTTTTCAGATGAGTAGCAAACAACAAAAAAAACTTCAGAGAGGGAAATGAGGCATTTTTCTACAATTTACAGACTTTATGAGTCTATAATTGAATGTTAACAGAATCCTGGAATTGCTTAGATATTAAGTGATTAATGAATCTTAAGGACATAATCCCATGATCATTGACTTACTTAAGGTAAAAAGGGACATTATAAGTATGTGATAGTTTGTGAAATTATTTTACAGAAGTCTGTTTGAATGAACAACATTTGTGATTTCCAAGGTACTTATTATTTCTTGAAATCCTATAATAGCTCCACAGGATAGATAGATTTTGCTCACCTTCCAGAAGAAAGAAACAGACAAAGAACAGTTAAGGTTTGCAAAGAAGTAAAACTAGTGAATGAAAGAGCTAGAATGCTACCTGAAATTGTGATTGCTCATGGAAGGACATGCCCACAAGTACCACCTTTCTTCAGTATTCAGATTCACAGAAATAAAAATAGCAGGAGAACATTTATTTTACATTTTGTGTTATTTAACAATGGAAAATTTATTTTACAAATACAGTCCTCTTTTAATTCAAAAGTTAAAATAACTGTCAATTGGCTGAGATATAGAAGAGCTAGCACTTATATCAGCAGATTATATCACTTATATCAATATCCTTCATCTTTAAATCTAAAAATTATAAATTCCTGTCCTGCTTCAACCAGTTCAAAAGTTATATTTTCACTGGACACTTGCTACATTGTGTGATTTACTTAATTTTTGTGCTATTGTTAAATGAATTCATTTTGGAATGACTTCAGTCTAAGTAACCACTGAAAATTTGGAAATAAGTGTTAAATCTTTTGATTGACTTTTGTTAAATATTTCTGAGTGAGTTCTTTTTTGGCTTTTAATAATGTATTTATAGACATCATTATTAAAATTCATAGCTATATTTTCGCATATTTTATGCAATTATGATGCAATAATAAATTATGATATATGTAAAATATTTGTGCCTATGTAATCATAAGGTAATTTCACCTTTAAATAAAACCCTTGGTGTTAGCTCTTTCCCTAAATATAGCTGGCCAATAAGCACTTAAAATCTCTAATGTATTTTTTAAATCTTGAGAGAAAAAATACTGGTTTAAATTCAATTCCTTTATGGGCCAGGAGTGTGGCCTAGTGGTAGAGAGTTTGCCTAACATGCACAAAGCCCTGGGTTCAACTCCTTGTTACCACATACACAGAAAAAAACAGAAGTGTTGCTGTGGCTCAAGTGGTAGAGTTCTAGCCTTGAGCAAAAGAAGCTCAGGAATAGTGCCCAGGCCCTGAATTCAAGCCCAAGCCTGATAAGGAAAAAAATTAAATTTCTATGGTATTATTTTTCTATACATTTTTTCTCATACTTTCCCTACCATTATGGCATGTACACATGACACACCTGTATGGAACACACTTGTACACATGCACAGTCACACAACTACATTTCAATAAATTTTAGTATTTCACAATGCATTTAAGATACAGAATTAAGTCCTAGGTATTAAATTGGCCTTAATCACAGTCAACAGCCAATGAAATATGATTTGATTATAAGTTATATCCATTAAAATCCCAATTGAGAGTTGGAAAGCGGTGCTTTGGTGGGAAAGACTACTAGTTTTCTTTTCATTTTTTAGTTTTTTTATTTTAATGTATAGAGGGGTTGCAGTTGTATTCGCCAGATAGAAGATGCATTACTTCTCACACATTGATATCCCTTCTCATGTTTTTGTCCCTATTTCCCTCCCCCCACCCCTCCCTCATTTCCCCCTCCTATTTCAAATAAACAAATATATATATATATATATATATATAAAACCAGATAACAAAGTCAGATACTGTAACAATATGAGATTAACCAAAGGGCAACACAAGAGAAGAGAAATAACATAGTACATTAACAACAGTCACTCATAATTAAGTTCTTGTTTCCCTGTCTTACAGGTCCATTAATTTGGTCTCATCCTAAATGGCCTTATAAGACTACTCATTTTCTTGAAGGAATTGATTACTGCCTGAAAGAGTGAATTGTTATAAAATAATAACCTAACACCTCCCTAGTTTTTGCTTCTTCTCCCTTCAAGTGACATCTGTTTCACCATTTGATGTTACACATCATGAATCCTTTGGCAGAAGCCAATGATGGTGCCATGTTTAAGACCTCTAAAACCATGAGTTAAATGAGTTCCTTTTCTTTCTACATTACTTTGCATTAGATATTCTGATACAGAAACACAAAATGGACAGACATTGTCTCAGCTCCAATCTGTGAATTTCCTTGAAATTTCCCTTTGTTTCTCTGTCCTCATTTCATTACAACTTAAACCGAACCCTGAATACTTTGCCTTTTTGACCCACATGATAAGGAGTGCACATGTTTCTTTGGAGGGGAAAGGGAGTGTCACTGCTTCCTAGAATATCACTGTTGTTTATTCTCTACCCTTTTATATATAGCTACCCTGTCAATACCAAAATCAGTTTTGCCAACTGTATGACCTCACTTATTCAAGTATTTTTTTAAAAAAGGAACATCAAAGGAAGAAATAATACCAACAAAGCATCACAGTTTGTCAAGGCATTTTTTCAACACCTTCCTCACTGCGGGATACTCCCTTAGAAGTCATCAAATTATGTCAGTTCCTAGTAATCACTGTGGAAAATTCAACTCAGACAAGATATGCCATAGGCATTATATAGCCATTAGTGTTCAGGGCCTAATTTTCCCAGATAAAGCAAGAAAAAGTTGCTAATGACCAGCTAATATGTCTACCTAATAGGCAGTGAAATGGAGTAATATCATCTCTCATGAGTCAAAAATATTCATTAAAATTTGCTGATCTGTAGCTATTCTACTGTAGGATTAATTAGAATATTTGGCCAACAGAAATGAAAATGTGTGAGGAAAAATAGTTATGGTGCTACTCATCAAAGGCTTCTAGTTGGTGAGCATATATGAAAGATATAGATTTAATTCTGAAGCTAGATGGTTCTCCTAGAGCTACTTCACCCACAGTTCTGGCCAAAATAGGACATGACTTAAATTACCAAAAGAAAATACCCTTGATTTTAAGATCTTCCATGATAGCTCTACTGTGAGGATCTCATTTTAAGCACTTGGGGCTAATTTGCTTAGCTGTAGAAATAGTGTCTGTTACAATGAGACTAGGTCTCAGTTGCATAGTTCATTAAGTAAGATTTAATGATATTTTAATTGAATTAATGGTAAGACACAGAGAGGGAGCAATACCCTGGGCATATCTATGTAGAAGGATTTATGGGAAAAATAGAAGATAAAGTAAAATTCAACACTAAAGATGAAAGCTTCTTGTTCCTGAAAGGCAAACATGATTTTCCATTTCTCAAAGTACAGCTAAAAATGGCTGGCATTATATAACATAATAAGGCCCTGAAAGGCAAAGTGAAAAAGACAAAATGACCAGGGATAACTTGGGGTGAGATGATTTTGTTTTTCCAGGTCATGATAATTACATTTCTCATCACTTATGATCAGAACACCTGGAATAAGAACATAAAGGAAGGAATTGTTTAATTTGGCTTAGTTTCCAAGGTGGCAACTATCAAGCAGTGAGCACATGACTTGTTAATGAAAGAAAATGTAGGAAACTATCTGTCTCACTTGGAAGCATTTCTTAGTAACTAACTTTGTTGGGTTTGCACAACAAATCTTCAATGAGAAGCTAGAAATACATAGCCATGCTTCTAAAAGCACATACAAGTACCTAGGAATAAAAATTATAAGAACCTTGCCAGAGAAAGTATATAGAAGGAATAGCAAAAGAAGTTTGCCTTCCTCTGTGGCAAAGGGATGAGTGTCCGTGAGCCTGTCCTGAGTGGAAGGGTATTCTTATTCCACAGGACCAACTCTTCCATGGCTCCAATCTCTTCCCTTCACAGCAGACTTGGAAGGATGTGTACTTCTTTTGCTTGGACTTTATGGCCCTACCAGCCATTTTTTTTTTACTTCTCGGTGTGGGTTTAAATGGCCATTCATACCTTAATGTTTTCTGGCTCCATCATCTTCTCTGTCTCTATCCTCATACTGGAAGATTTTTATCCCAATTGGTGACCTATATCCAGTCAAGATCTGAGTTGGCAAAGTAATGTACCCAATCCCATATTTCTAATCCCTATCTGTTACTTAAGACACTTCAAACCTACAATGTCTTGGCTAGGTGTAGCCCTTAATCATTCTTCCTACTTCACTGTGGAATGTGTATTTTCTCTTGAAACACAATTATATGAGCAAAAGGACCCCAAGTAGGCAAGAAGAGAAAGGAAAAAGTATTTAAACTAAGACACAAAGGAATAGTACTATTTACATAGATATGTCAAGAGAATAAAATAATATTCCAAGCCAATGAAGTATCTGTTTTTATCTTATTTAATCTACTAGAAACTATTCCTGTATGATGGCATTCATAACTTACTTCTTAACATTTATTTCACATTCTTATATAAAATAGATTATATACATACTTAATAATTGGGTCATTTGAAGGAATAGTTATCAACCTTGAGCACTAGAATAATGGTGAAGGCTTTGGGCAGGCATAGTTTTGAGACTAGAATTGGGCTCATGTGGTTTTCTACTTCAAGTACCTGGACATATGAAATTCTGAAGCCAACAAAATCTTGCAGCAATTTGAATGAGTAGGAATGAAATGAGATAGCACAACTAATTGGTAACTTTTCTGAATTCCTTGGTATACGTTCTTGTACCTCAATCAAAATAATTCATGTTTTAACCCAGTCACATCTTTCAGTGACAGCTTTTGGTTGCAAATACAAAGTGCAATAATGAAAAGAGTGAATAGTTCACCTCTCAGACTGATTTATAATGACAGTTGCTCTGATAGAGAGGAAATGAACAATTGGACAGACTCCGTGAAGTGAAAATTCCCAATTCTGTTGTTCCCTTGTATTAATTAAATAGGTACCAGGTACTTTTCAGAGTTGCACCTCTGAGACTCATGCAGAATTTCTTACAGTTGTTAAATGTTATGTGCCTCTCAATGAAAACACTAACACAATCTCAATTGAGCATCTAATAGGTTAAAAACATACACTTCTGCCTGTAGATGTTACTAGCTAACCCCGAGGCAGTTCTAATTTCATCAAGATTTTGTTCACTAAGAATTTTTTTTGGTGAAGGACTGTCAATGTTTATAAAATTTGCTACTTACAAAATTAACTTCCTTAAAAAAAGCTTAGCTCATTTCTCTATCACTATCCAATTCCATCATTCCCTTTCAAATAGAATTCCGTTCTCTGAGTTCCACAGGCATAAAAGACAATGAGAAATACTTTTCAGCTAATTTTTATTTTTTTTTGCCAGTCCTGGGCTTGAGCTCAGGGCCTGAGCACTGTCTTTGGACTTTCTCAAGACTGGAGCTCTACCACTTGAGCCTCAGCACCACTTCCGGCTTTTTTCTATATGTGGTACCGAGGAATCGAACCCGGGTCTTCATGCATGCTAGGCAAGCACTTTAACCACTAGGCCAAACTCCCGGCCCCTCAGCTAATTTTTAAAGTCTTGCAGAAAGTGGAACTTCTCACCCTTTCCCACATGTTGCTTCAACTATTCTACGTTGATGAACTCTAGAATCCAAGAATCTAATTGGCTTCTTTTCTTAGATATCTGGCAGATGCCTCAAAATCAAACAGAAGTCAATCTCTTCTGTAAAACCATTCCTCAGCTAAGTTTTCTGAGTATTTGCTTGTTTTTTTTTGGTATCTCACATCAGATCTAGAAGTCCAGGAATCCCTATTTTCCTTGCATTTCCTAATAGGTCCATCATCAAGTTCTTTGAACCAAATATGTCCTGAACATTTTTTGACTCACCACTGCTTTTTCCTCTGCTTTATTTAGGATCCCCCCATATGTCATTCGAATATTTGTGATACCTTGATAGTCATTGTTTTTCTCCTAGTCATGTCTCCTTCCCCAGGAGATTGTTTATACTGTTAAGGAATTCATACAAGTTCTAAATGTGATTGTTATCACTCTCAAAATTCACTAATAGCTTTCCAACACCTTAAACTATAATCTAAATTTCTTTGTGTTAAGATCCTTTCTGAACTTGCATTTTGCTTTCTTTCCTTTCTTAATCTTCCTCCCATTCTTCCACAAACATTTCATTCCCCAATTATCTGAAAATGTCTTCAGTCACTCTCATCTCCATGCCCACACGTTACTGAAGTGTGCTTTGCATAAAATCCCAAGCCCATCCCATCTATAAATATTATGGGTTAATGGGAAAAGTAAAATAAGCAACTTGAAAAGAACAAGAATTCCCTTTCCTTCAGCAACTGATTGAAACTATTATCCATTATTTCAGTAGCCTAAGTTGCATAGGAACTTGATGCCTGTATCCTGATTCTTACATCCTACTTCCCAGTTAAGTTCTTTAAGGATTATTTTGTGACCTTTCCTCTAGAAGTTTGGGTAAAATGAGAAAAAAATTTTTTTTTGCTGGAGGAAAGCAAAAATGGGTCTTGCTTTGATCACTTCCCAAATTCCTTTCAATTTCATTGTGTGTGTGTGTGTGTGTGTGTGTGTGTGTGTGTGTGTGTATCCATCACTGGTCAAGGCAAATGTGTGTTAGTACAGAAGAACTATTTTAGGTTATTTATCTATCCAACAGACCAGGTGGCCATACTTCATAAGTAATAAGAAGAAAGTAAGGATTGAGTGAAAAATACTATGCAAATTTGAAGTTTCTTGTGAAAGTAAGGGCCAACACATAATTTATAACACATCAGTCTTCAATATTAGATGCTTCATTTTCTCTGCTTTTTACTTTCTTACTGATCCCAGGTCCGTAGAACAGAATTTCTGAGACTAGTTCTCTAACATAATAAGGCTTATTACATCAACAAGATTAGATAGAAATATGAAATGAAACCAAAAAGAGAGAAGGTGGCTTATACCCTTTACCACTGCAGGCTAGATGATCTATACTACATAAATGACTTCTGTTGATTTGGCTTTCTAAACGTTAACAACTTGTAAGATGTCACATGGGCATGTCAGATCATGATCTCTGACAGCCTCTGGTTCTTATGTGACATCAATTCAAGCAGCAATTTTTTTTACCCATTCCTTTGCTTGATAATGGAGTCCCATGTAAGATTTCATTTTGTAGAGATAAAACAGCTTTTTCTCATAGCTTCAAATACTCTTAATTTTTTCTAACTCCCCTGATTTAGAAAAGAAGAATCTAAGGCTCAGATAAGATAAATAATTCATTAAGTCAATACCACAACACTAGAATTTGCCTAGTCATCTAATAATCACTAAAATAGAGACAGTATGAGTTTTACAGTCTATCTGAATTTAAACCCTACCACTAATACATGGTGTCAGGCAATTTATTGATCTTATTTTTTATCACTAGACCTAATAAGGAAAATGGAGTTTGCTAGTACCTTACTGAGTTGCTTTGAAAAATAAATGAGCTAACATACAGAAAATATTTGAAACATAGTAAGCTTTCAAAATGATACCTGTTATTAATAATTAGATTTTCCTGTGCTAGGACTTTTACCTCAGGGCCTCAAGCTTAGTGTGCTTGCTTGCTCATATCTGGCACTCTACCCTCTGTTCCACGCCTCTAACTCAGCTTTGCACTAGTTAATGGGGACTGGAACCTCACAGACTTTTCTACCTATGCTGCTGCCTTGAAATCATACTTGTCTAGGTCTCATCTTCCTGAATACCTAGGATTACAGGTATATAATCCTGTACTCTAATTTTAAAATACAATTTTCTTTCTACTGTATCTAACTCAAAATTTTCCAGTTTAGGCAATGTCTTTGTTTCCTGTTGTTTCTACAGATTATTACAAATTTAGTAGCTTGAGACAATGCAAATGTACTATCTTCATGTTTTCACTGGGGTGAAATTGGGTACCTCAGGGCTTATTTGCTTCTGGTGGAACTATAAGAGAGCTGTTCCTTGGATTTCTCCAGCCATCCAAATTCATTGGCTTGCAGCCCCTTCCTTCATCTTTTACCCGCAGTGTAGTAGGATCCCAGCTTGGTCTGACCTTTGCTCTTCAGCCTCCCTCTTTCCCTTTCCTATTATAATCATTTTTTAACTAAAGGAATAAGTTACATTCAATATTAATTTTGCATGCACAATCCAGTAAGTTTTGAAAGTGTGCATAATAATACAATATTCTTAGTATGCTGAATTTGCATTTTTAGGCTTTTTTTAACATTTCCCAGATATGTATGCATGCATACAATATGTACAAGCAAGTTTATATGTAATGAGATTTTTTTCAATTGTACTTTATTGTCAGGGTTACACTTACAATCAACAGGTAATGGGTACATTATTTCTTGAATTTGATGCCCTTTCCCATATTTTTCTCCCACTTTCCCTTCTCCCACCTCCTATAATAAGATATATATATATATATATATATATATATATATTGCCAGTTCCGGGCTCAAGCTCAGGGTTTAAGCACTGTCCTTAGACTTTCTTAAGGCTGGAGCTCTACCACTTCAGCTTCAGCACTTCTGGCTTTTTTCTATGTATGTGGTACCGAGAATCGAACTTGGGTCTTCCTGCATGCTAGGCAAGCACTCTACCACAAGGCCAAATTCCCAGCCCCAAGATATATATATATATATATTTTTTTTTTTTTTTTTAAAAATCTATGAACTGACAAAGGTCTCTAAGTGATATTTTTTTTGCCAGTCCTGGGACTTGAACTCAGGGCCTAAGCACTGTCCTTGGACACTTTTTGCTCAAGGCTAGTGCTCTGTCATTTGAGCCACAGCATCACTTCCAGCTTTTCCTGGGTATGTGGTACCAAGGAATCGAACCCAAAGCTTCGTGCATGCTAGGTGAACACTCTACCACTAGGCTATACTCCTGGCACCCCTCAAGTGATACTATTATTTTAGTACAATGTAAGTTAATTAACATAATTAGATCAGCTGATGAACATGGAAGTTGATTTTATGTTATAAAATTTCTGTATTGAATATGACTGTGCAGATAACTATTCAACCTGCTGATTTCAAGTCTTTAAGGGCAAATACTGACATAAGCTTGTTAGATCTTATGGTGGTTTCATTTCATATTTTGTGAGGTATCTCCAAACTGTTCTCCATAATAGCAATTCTAATTTACATCTTGCAGAACAATTTACAAAGGGCAACTTTTCCTTTACATCCTCATTAGCACTTGTTACACAGTGTTTACACACTATTGATAGTAGTCATTTCAATGTTCGTAAGGTGATTTCTAGTGGTTTTAATTTGTATCTCCCTAATGATGCTGGGAATTTTTCATGTGTTTATTAGCCACTTATATGTTTGCTTTAAGGAAATATCTACCCAGTTCCCTTGATCATTTCTTAATTGGATTCTTGGCTCTCTTTCCACAGAGTGGAGGTTCTTGTATATTTTGGATATTCATCTCCTATATTTTATTTGGCTTGCAGTTGCCCTTCACTCAGCTGTTTCCTTCATCCTCTCTCTTACTTCTTTCATTTAGAAGGACCTTTGTGCCTCCACGGAGCTCATGTTCATAACTCACAATAATCTCCCTATTGTGAAAGTCCTAAAAATATCAGCCACAGTACTTTTCTCATGCCAGGCAGTAGATTCACAGGTTCTTATTTGTTGAACCATTATTCTGTCTATTCAAGCTGGAAATTATGTGTATGCCTTATGTCTTCCCTAAAGTCAATCATGCCTTTTTAAATTCTAATCCAGAAAACACACATTGGAGACCTGGATTGAATGAAGCACCTGGACTGGGTTTTTGTCCAATAGCATTTTCCTTGTCTGGTTAGACCAGATCCATACGATATAAAGCAAGGATGAAATATGATGATTATCTGAGCCTGTGCTCTGTAAGCATCAGTGATATGTTTCTGGTAATGAAACAAAGTGATGAATGTTCGCTGGATCCACAAAATCAGCTTCCTACATGCTTTAAATACCTAGCCATAGGAAATGCCGTTTTCTTTCCCTCTGTTGACTGTTTCAAATTAAACTCTCTTAACAGCCTACAACAGTAGTCCCTCCAACAGGTGCTTCTTCCTACACTCATATTTCATGGTCTTTTTAGTCATTACACCTGGCTGACTTGGCAATCCTCCAGTAATGGCATGTGTTATTACTGTCTTCCTGAAAATTCAGGCTCCACCATAGTTAAGCTGAAAATGAGAACAAGAATCCAAACTGTACTTGTCTCTGTTGTGTTCTGGCTCTGCCATTGTATGCCAAGCCAAATTCTTCTGCAGAGTTGGCAGCAGAAAGAAACTAAGAAGTAGTCAATGCAAAGATATCTTCTTTGGCAATGTTGAACAGTAAGACATAAAGCCTGCCAATTTATCTCTTTATTTAATCTGATTGTAAATGTTGCTAATATGAAAAGTAGCTTTTCTAGTTGATATTAGGAATTAAACTAAGAGGCTTTTGTTTGCTAGGTAAGTGCTCTACCATTTCAGTCCTTTACCATTTAGTTTGTTTTTCAAGTAGGGCTTCAGACTCTACTTTTTATGGCCCAGCTTTGTGCCACAGTGCTCACACCTTTGCTTCCTGACTGGTTTGGGTTATTGGCATATGCTCAGTGATTGTAAACAGCCCAGCAATATTTCAGATACAGACAGGTAATACAAATGATGAAATACATCAAGAAATGGTAGTGACAGAGATGTTAGAGAGTAGAGAGTAGAGGAATTCCATATTTTGAAACTCCTATGTAATTCCTGCTTGTATGAAACAAAGAATGTCTTTAGTGCATGCTTGCCTAGTTGCAATCCTTTTCATTAAGCCAACTATTTGCTGTGGATAAACTTCTATCATAATAAAGGAAGAAACTTGGTATGAAGTTGGTCACATCTGTGTTGTAGCCAATTATCCACTGCAGTGAATATTCTAATGGCTAAAATCCAAAATTATGCTAAGATGAAGAATGAGATTCACAGGCCAGTATTAACTGAGGTAACTGTGGAGGACTCACGAGAAGAAATAGGCCAGAAAGGATGCTGAACATTATAGAACATACAAGATAAATGAAAATGCTGGAAATTTTGCTTCCAGCAGTCTCAAAAAGAGACTCCGGCTTTGAAATAGATGAGAACTGGCTACGGAATTCTGAACCAGAAAGTTTCTTGACGTTGTCAGTTGTGACATTCAATAAAGTTTCCAAGGATACAGGCAAGGAAAGTAGCAATGCTGTGTTTCTACTAGATTTTATCTTAGAAAATTTCAACCAACTCCTCAGATTTTAGCTCCTCATCACAGAAGGAATCAGACAAAACTCTATGAAGTCGAGTGTTCAAATGTTTTGTCCTGGGAAGAACTGAAGTCATCATTTGCAGGCACTTTGAAGCCTGCATAACAACTCAAGCCTAATCATATGTTCCTTAGAAGAAAAGGGACAAGACAAAGAGAAGGCAGGTAACAGCCATGTCTAAGTGATTGCATCAAAGTTTGGAGTTGTTCATGGTAGAAAATAGACAACTTTATCTAGGATATGGAAACAAGAGCTTTATCTTATGTGATTGTTGTTGTTTTTAATGTACTATGTTATTTCTCTTCTCTTTTTTTGCCCTTTGGTTAAGCTCATATTGCTAATGTATCTGACTTTGTTACCTGGTATTGTATATATGTTTATTTATTTATTTTTAAAAGGGAAGGGAAGGGGGGAAACAAGATGATTCGGATGATTGGGATGGGGTAGAGGAGGGAAATGGGGACAAAAACATGAGAAGGGGTATCAATATGTGAGAAATAATGCACCTACCATCTGGCAAATGTGACTGTAACCCCTCTACACATTACTTTGACAATAAAAATGAATGAATAAATAAATAAATAAGAAAATACAGATAACTTTAAACCAGTGTTAACCCTTTCTTAAGAAATATTGAGAGTCTGGAACTTGTGGTAGCTTCTAGGTTGGAAAGTTGACATTTTTTTATGAAATGTCACACATGATAGTGGTTTTACTACAACAGAGAAAATGGAGCTCTTCTGAACATATATAACAAATATAGTATTACTTATATCTAAGATTTCTAATATTGATGTGTTTATCAAACTTCAAAATCTTCAATTGTTAAAAAAAGGAAGCTGGGTACCAGTGCCTCTCACCTGTAATCCTAGCTACTCAGGAGGCTGAGATCTAAGGATTATGGTTCAAAAGCACAAGAGAAAGTCATGCACAAAAAGTCCAGACTCTTCCTCTAATTAACCATCAGAAAACCAGAGGTGGTGCTGTGTCTCAAGTGGTAGAGCACTAGCCTTGAGCTGAAAAGCTCAGGGACAGAGTTCAAGCCCAGAGTTCAAGCCCCATGACCAAAAATAACAACAACAAAAAGTAAATACAACAACACTAAGCAGTCCATGGACTCAAATGGCTGGAATAATCCAGGTGTCTACTTGTGTTGCCTGTTTTGTATTTCATAACAGTACGAGAGCTTTGAAAATTCCAGAGAAATCCTTACTCTTACATTTTTAGAGGCTCTATTATTTTAGGATTTTATTCCTTGGCCCTTCACTTTAATCATCCCAAATTTCTTCATTCAGAGTGCAGGCTCCCAAACTTACTTTGAGTATTGCAGTACTCACCTCACTGTAGTACTTCACTAGTAAACCAGAGTTCTTGTCTACAATCTGGTGGAGAATATGTAGAGTTTTGTCAGGGCCTGATGTCCTGTATTACCATATTCGAGCTGGCTGTGCTAGGCTAAGCTATGGTGTTTGCTCCATAAAGATTGTAGTTTCATAAGTTGTTATATTCCAGAACCTTGCAGGCTGCCTCATTAAAGAGGCATGCTCAGGACCTCCCTAGACTGATTTATAAGCCCAAGAATTGATTTGCTAATTTACAGGGATTCAGATTCAGCTGCCATTTGTTTTGAGCAAGCTACATGCTAAACATTGAGCTTGAGGCTTTATTACCAATGATCTCATTTAATCTTCCTGTCAATGGTCAGTGAAGGTCTCTAGAGGAAAGTATTCAAGAAAATCAGGAAGCGTTAAAAGAGTTTCTTAGAAATACAAAATCAGGCCAGGAAAAGAGGGTGGGATTATATGCAGAGATTCTCTTGAAGAATAAGGGTGCTCTTAATTCTTTGCACTATACATGCCTGCTTATGAAAGCAGTCTTAGTGAAAGACCCTACTCTGGAGGTAATGCTGGATACTTATTTGTCAAAGCTTTCTTTTACTCTTTTCAGTGTTATTTTCTAATGCTCATTGTCTACTCCTCATATAATTCCCTTGTTTACAACTTATCTCTGTAGCTGATATATAGATATAAGATACAGAACATTTTGAGGTTGGGAGTTTCGACTAGTGGTAGAGTGCTTACCTAACATGCATAAGGACCCAGGTTTGATTCCTTGGTACCACATACATAGAAAAAGTCAGAATTGGTGCTGCGGCTCAAGGGGTAGAGCTCTAGCATTGAGAAAACCCAAGAAAGCTTAAGCCCTGAGTTTAAGTCCAGGACTGGAAAAAAAGAGGCAGAACATTTTGCTACCTATCTCTGCAGCAGCAATGTAGATATAAGATACAGAGCATCTTCCATTTCTAAGTACATGTTGATACTTTTTTAAATTGGGATGATGTACAGAGGGATTACAGTTATATTCATCAGGTAATAGGTACATTACCTCTTGTACATTGTTACCCCTTCCCCTGTTTTTCTCCCACTTTCCCTCCACCCACCCATATGAAGTGAAATAAGCCAGACCCAAATAAACATAGGTTCCATGGTTTCCCTCATTTGTATGCATTTAGGATTCTCCTAACAGAAAATCATAATACTTCAAAAGCTATGTTTATATGTCCAGATATTATGAGGTTAAGTGAAATGAACACCAGGATATGGAAACAAGAAGTTTATCTTTGTGATGGCTGTTCTTAATGTACTATGTGAAGCTATTTCTTTTCTCTTCTTTCCCTTTAAGGTTTATCTCATGTTGTATTGTATCTGACTTTAGTATCTGGTATACTGTAAATATGTTTATTTGTTGATTTAAAAAAGTGGGAGGGAGCTGATATATTTTTGAACATGATTTCCATCACTTTTCTCAATAGCAGACTCCACAATTTGCTTCAATGGAAAAATCTATGGATTCATTCTGTCCATATGCTGAATGTGAAGAAGAAGATAAACTGTTTCTTGAACTTTTTCATATAGCATACAGGTATAGGATAGAGGAATATGATGAAAGAAAAAGATGCAAACTTTAAGCTATACTGAAATAAAGCCACTGTTCCTGTGTATAAGCTTGATATTTTAATTAAATAATTTAAGCATTTGTGCAGTGCCAGATATTGGATGTACAGAAAGTCTACTTTCAAAGGATTCTTTCCTAGTGGAGAATACAAGCATATAAAGACATAATTTTAACCAGTGAGCTAAAGGCTAATTAAACTAAGTAAAAGGATAGTGCAATCAGAAAATTAATGTTTAGGAAATTATATCTGCATAGGCAGGGAAGATGATAATTGAGCAGCTTTAAATAAAGAACAGAAGTTCACTGGGTAGGAAAAAAGAGGGTAGTGGGAGGAGGCGTTGTGGCAGGACCTTCAGCAAGGGCATTCTAACCACAGTAAGAGAAGCATAAACTCACATGGGGATTTGTAAAATGAATAACAAGAAAATAAAACATCTTCTGCTGGAGGGTAGGTTCCAGTGAGAAAGAGAACAAGAGTGGGTAAAGGAAGGAGAATATGGTGGAAATACCTTGTATAGAGCAATGAAATTTCTTGAAATTGTTCTTAGAAGGGGAGATGCTGGTTGATAATGGAGTGAATTTGATCACTCTTTCCCACTATTGTGTGTGTATATGGAAATATCACAGTGAATTCCTAATGGTAACTGATATATATTAAGATAATGTAAAGAAAAAGAAGTAATAGGAAAAGCAGATATGAAAAACTTGACAGTATCTGTGAGTGAAAGGTAAGGTAAGCATTAGGTAAGATCATATCAAAAACGATTCCAGGGGCTGGGAGTTTGGCCAAGTGGTAGACTGCTTGCCTAGCATGTGCAAAGACCCGGGTTCGATTCCTCTATACCACATACACAGAAAAAGTCAGAAGTAGTGTTATGGCTAAAGTGGTAGAGCTCTAGCCTTGAGAAAAAACCTAAGGACAGTGCTCAGGCCATGAGTTAATGCCCCAGGACTGGCAAAACTATGTCCTATAGGATGCGATGAAATGAAATGAACTCTAGGATATGGAAATGAGAGCTTTATCTGGTGTGATTATTGTCTTTTTTCTTCCATATATTTTTATTGTAATTAATAGAAGGGTTAACATGATATTCACCATATAGAAGGTACATTACTTCATATATATTGATACCCTTTCTCACGTCTTGGTCCCTATTTACTTCCCCCTCACCCCCATCCCTCATCATGTTTTCTGCCCTTCCCTATCCTATTTCAAATAACCAAATAAATATATATACAATACATTGAATAACAAGGTAAAATACTGTAACAATATGAGATAACCAAGAGATAGCAAAAGAGATGAGAGATAACATAGTACATTAAAGAAAATAATCACTCATTATATGGCTATTGTTTCTATATCCTGGAAGTCCTTACATTTAGCATCATACTATATGGACTTATGTATCTAGGTTATACTATATTGTAAATCTCTGCTAGGAGAGCCTAAGGTTTCTACTGATTATAATAAATGAGGGAAACCATTGAGCCTATGTTCCTTTGAGTCTGGCTTACTTCACTTAATATGATTTTTTCTAAGTCTTTCCATTTCCTAACAAATGGGGCAATGTCGTTCTTGCTAACAGCTGCATAGAGTTCCATTGTTGATCCACTCATCAAATGAAGGGCATCAGAGTTGGTTCCATATCTTTGCTATGGTAAATAGTGCTGCAATGAACATGATTGTGCTTGTGGATTTAGTATGTCTTTGTTTCTGGACTATTGGGTAAATGCCAAGTAGTGGAATTTCTGGGTTGTAGGGGACTTCTATGTTTAGTCTTTTGAAGAACTCCTATACTGCTTTCCATAGTGGTTGAACGAGTTTGCACTCTCACCAACAGTGAAGTAGGGATCCCTCCTGGCCACATCTCCTCCAGCATCTGTTGTTATTCGTTTTCCTGATCCTGGCCATTCTAACTGGAATGAGGTGGAATCTTAGAGTTGTTTTAATTTGCATTTCTTTTATGACCAGAGATGTGGAGCATTTCTTCATGTATCTATAGGCCATTTTTGTTTCTTCTTCAGAGAAGACTCTCTTTAAGTCTTTGGCCCATCTTTTAAAGGTATGGTTGTTTCTTTGGAGATTAGTTTTGGATTGATTCAATTTTTGGAGCTGTTGATATATTTTAGATATGAGGTTTTGTCTGTTGTATGGTTAGTGAAGATCTTCTCCCACTCTATCAGCTTTTTGGTCAATTTTCTAGCTATGTTCTTGGCCTTACAAAAGCTCTGCAGTCTAATGCAGTCCCACTTATCCAGCCTTTCTCTGATTTGTTGTATTTCTTGGTCCTTATTAAGAAAGTTTCGACCGGTTCCAAGGAGGCCTAGTGTATCTCCTATTCCTTCTTGTAAAGTTTTCAGAGTGTTGGCTTTTACCTCCAAGTCTTTGATTCATTTGGAGTTAATTCTAGTACAGGGTGACAAAGAAGGATCCATCTTTAGTTTTCTGCAGGTGCTTAACCAGTTCTGCCAGCACCACTTGCTGAAGAGGCTGTCTTTCTTCCATTCTATTTTTTTGGCTCCCTTATCAAAGATTTAGGTGGCCATAGGTCTGTGGGTTAATATCTGGGTCTTTACTTCTATTCCATTGATCTTCAGGCCTGTTCTTGTGCCAGTATCAAGCTGTTTTGATAATTATAGCTCTGTAATAGAGTCTAAAGTTTGGAATTGAAATTCCTCCAGCACTGTTCTTTCTGCTAAGAATTGTTTTTGCTATACGGGGTCTTTTATTATTCCATATGAAATTTTGGATTGCCACTTCTATTTCTTTAAAGAATGACATTGAGGTGTTGATGGGTATTACATTGAATTTGTTAATTCTTCTAATCCATGAGCATGGGAGCTTTTTCCGTTTCCTATGTTCTGCTTTAATTTCCTTTTTCAGGGTTTTAATTTTTCATCAAAAAGGTCCTTTACATTCTTAGTTAAGTTAATTCCTAGATACTTTATTTTCTTTCAGGCTATTGCAAAAGGAGTTGCTTTCCTGATTTTTGCCTCGTTCCTCTCACTGTTGCCATATAGGAAGCCAGTTGATTTTTAGGGTTAATTTTATACCCTGCTACCTTGTCAAAGTTTTGAATCAGCTCAAGCAGCTTGTGAGTGGAGTCTATAGGGTTCTTTAAATACAGAATCATGTCATCTGCAAAGAGGGAAAGTTTCAGTTTCTCTTTCCCTATTTGGATCCCCTTTATGCTTTCTTCTTGCCTCATTGCTCTGGCTAGGAATTCTAATACTATGTTAAATAGGAGCGGAGAGAATGGGCATCCTTGTCTCAGTCCTGATTTTAGAGGAAATGGCTTTAGCTTTTTGCGATTAAGTATAACGCTAGCTGTGGGTTTGTTATACACAGCTTTTATTATACTGAGGAATGTTCCATAAATTCCTAGTTTTCCAGAGCTTTCAGCATAAAGGGGTGTTGGATCTTGTCAAATGCCTTTTCTGCATCTATTGAGACAATCATGTGATTCTTGTCCTTGCTCCTGTCCATGTGTTGAATTATATTAATTGATTTGCATATGGTGACCAGCTTTGCATCCCTGTGATGAATCTTGTTTGATAATAGTGTATAATTTTTTATGAGTTGCTGCAGATGGTTGGCCAGTATTTTGTTGAGAAGTTTTGCATCAATATTCATCAAAGAAATGGGTCTATAGTTCTTTTTCTTCGTTGAATCTCTGTCTGGTTTTGGGATGAGAGTTATAGTGGCTTCGTAGAATGAGTTTGGCAAAGAGCCTTCGTTTTCAATTTCTTTGAAGAGCTTAAGGAGCATTGGTGCGAGCTCTGCTTTGAAGATCTTATAGAATTCAGCTGTGAATCCATCTGGCCCTGGGCTTTTCTTGAATGGAAGGTCTCTTATTGCCATTTCTACTTCAGTGTTTGAAAGAGCACTGTTGAGTTGAATTAGGTCTTCTTGGTTAGTGTGGGTATGTTAATATTGTCTAGAAATTCATCCATTTCTTCTAGATTCTCAAATTTGGTGGCATAAAGGTTTGAAAAGTATTCCCTCATGATGCTCTGCATCTTGGTAATTTCTGTCATTATATTACCATTCTCATCCGTGATTTTGTTTATTTGGGTGTGCTTCCTTCTTTTTTTGGTAAGATTTGCTACAGGTCTGTCAATTTTGTTAATTTTTTCAAAGAACCAACTCCTTGTTCTGTTGATTCTTTCTATGATTTTTTTTGGACTCCAATTCATTTGATTTTAATAATTTGCTTCCTTCTACTTGGATTAAGGTTGGTTTGTTGCTCTTTTTCCAAGAGCTCAAGGTGTAACATTAAATTTTTAGTTTGTGATTTTTCAAGTTTCTTAATGTAAGCACTCAGATATATTTTCCTCTGAATACTGCCTTTGCTGTGTCCCAGAGAAGCTGGTATTTTGCGTGCTCCTTTTTGTTAAATTTCATAAACTGGTGAATTTCTGTTCTGATCTCCTGGATGACCCATTGGTGATTCAACAATGTGTGGTTCAATCTCCATGAGTTACAGGGTTTTCATTGGTGGAGATTGTGGTCAGTTTCTATTTGATGCCCTTGTGGCCTGAGAGAATGCAGGGAATAATTTCAGAGTTTCTGAATCTGCACAGGTTTGCTTTTTGCCATAAAATGTGGTCTATTTTCGAAAATGTGCCATGTGCTGCTGAAAAAAACATATATTGTGATGTTGCTGTGTGAAATAATTTGCAGTTGTCTGTTAGATCTAGTTGGTCTATACACTTGTTCAATTCTGAGATTTCTCTGTTGAGTTTTTGCCTGGTTGCTCTGTCCATAGGTGAGAGTGGGGTGTTAAAGTCACCAACAATCAATGTGTTTTGATGTATGTATGCTTTTAGTGAAAGTAAACTTTGCTTGATGAAGTTTGGTGCTCTGGGATTAGGTGTGTCGATATTTAGGATGGATATGTCCTCCTGGAGCAGAGATCCCTTTATTAATATGTAATAACCTTCTTTTTCTGTTCTCACTAATTTTCGTTTGAAGTCTATTTTATCTGATATGATGGCAACTCCAGCCTGTTTATGGGGGCCATTAGCTTGATAAACCTTATTCCAACCTCTCACTTTCAAAAAATGCTTGTTTTTTTGAAGAAAGATGTGTCTCTTGAAGACAGCAGAATGATGGATCTTGCTTTTTGATTCAACTAGACAGTCTATGACATTTAATTGGAGTTAATTCCATTGATTTTGAGGGTTAGGATTGAAAAACATTTACTCATTCCTGCAATTTTTAAAAACTTTCATTAGGGTCTGTGGCTTGACAGTTATTGCGGTACTTAGCTCGTATGATTTTTAGGTGCCATTTCTTTGTCCATATCACGTTTTTGTTGGTTTTCAATGTGTAGAACATCGTTGAGAATTTTCTGTAATGCTGGTTTAGTTGCTACGTAATGTTGCAACTTTTTCTTGGAATGGAATATTTTTATTGTTCCCTCTGTTATGAAGGAGAGCTTAGCTGGATACAGTATTCTTGGCTGGTAATTATTTGCCTTAAGGGCATGACATATATCCTTCCAATCTCTTCTTGCTTGCATGGTCTCTGCTGAGAAATCTGGGGTTATTCTGATTGATTTGCCGTTACAGGTGATTGTTCTCTTCTCCCTGGCTGCTTTTAGGATCCTTTCTTTGGTCTCTAATGATCCAGTTTGGATTATAATGGGGCGGTGGGATGTCCTTTTCTGGTCAGGTCTGTTTGAGGTTCTAAAAGCTTCTTGTATCTGGATGGGCCTGCCCTTCTGGATATTTGGGAAGTTCTCTGAGATGATTCCCTGAAGTATATTTCCAGTACCATTGACCTCTTTCTCCAAACCCTCCTCAATACCAATTAGCCTTAAATTAGGTTTCTTAATTGTATCTTGGACCTCCTGAAGCTTTCTCTCATATTTCCTAGATTTGGTTTGACTCATTTTCTGTTCTTTCTCTCTAACAACTAGGTTATCTTTAACCCAGATTCTTTCTTCTGCATTGTCTAACCTGCTATCAATACTTTCTACTTTATTCTTCATCTCCCTCCTTCCAATTGCTCATTTTTGATGCCTTGTATCTCTTGTTTTAGATCATGTATGGACTTCTTTAACTCCTTGATTTCCATTTGAGTGGTTAGCTCAGCAGCTTTATTGTCATTGGACATTTGTTGGGGTTTAGTCAGCTTTTTGTTTGTGGAGTCTATGAATTCGTCCATTTTTCTTTGTAAATCCTTTATTATGGCCTTGCTCACATTCATGTATCACCTTCTTTATGTTTTCATCTTGTTTAGATGTGGCTTCCTCATGTATCTCTTTCTGTATGTTTTCAAACTTTTCATTAATCATGTTTATCAATTGCATTTGTATATCATTTAGAGGACTCTCTTCTAGTTTTGCCATTGACTGCTCCATTGCACATTTATATTGGGTGGGAGATGCTATTCCTTGATTTGCCATTTTTTGAGTTTCTTGTTTTGCCTATTTGAAAATGGGAGCAAGATTAATACTGCACAAGATTACAGTTTTTAAGATATAACAAACCTGGAGCTCTTTAGTTGGCCAGACAATAGATGTTCACAATTTCAGATTGGTATTATCACTCTCTCTCTCTTTTTGTGAGCTTACAGACAACTCTAACACCACCACCAGTCGCTGTTTTATGACCAAAAAAAAAACCCTCAAAGCAATCCCTATTGTCCCTCTGGACCTACAATATAATTGAACACCTAGATATACTGTACGGCTCTACAACCATCAACTGTAGATCCATGCATTATAAAAGTTGAAGAATGAACAGAGGACCAGAGATAGAAAAATAGTATGAAAGACAAGAAGGAAGGTAAGAAAAGAGTAATGTGGGACTGTAAGATTAATACAGTAATGAAGAAAAGTGATAGCATAAGGATAATTGACCTACGGTGATAGAAAGGTAAAATAGTTGAGTACAAAATTTAGAAAAAAAAGATAAAACTTCTGAAAAAAGAAGAGTAATAAGAATATATAAAGAAAAGAGGAAGGTACATATATATATATACATATATATATATATGAGAGATCAGTGATAAAAAAATTTTAAAAAGTAAAAAATAAACTGCAAAAAAAGAAATACAAGAAAAAAGGTGGGGGGAGATCCCACAAAATTGTGAGTTCTTAGACAAGAAATACTAGGATTAAGAACCCACAGATTAAAAAGCAGGTGATTGTATCATTAAACATATCATTTGTATATAGTCTGTTCCCAGTGTTCTCACTATGTTTCTAGGAATGACCACAATGACAGAAGGAAATCAGGAAAAAACTAAAAAAGAATCATAACATTAAAAAAAAAAACAGGTGGAGGTAAAATGGCCAAAAAAATGAGAACACATTAAAAATGCGAATGAAAAAAGGTTAAAAAAAAAAAGGAAGAAAAAATAGGGGGGGGGGTATTCTTCAGTTTGTTTTTATTTTGCAGGGGAGGGGACAGGATAGGAAACTTGTGTCTCCCTTAAATTTGGGATCCAAACACTTCAAAAAGTCTTTTTCTCTTGCAATTTGGCTTTGCCGTTTTTCTGATCAGTTTGCTTGATTTCGCAGAGAAAAAGAATCCTATGGAGCCAGGAGCATGGCCCCGCCCAGGGGGAGGAACTTCCACTAGTTCCGGGGGTTGACTTCCAACTCTGCTGCCTCTGGGAAAACCTTTGCCCTTTTGAATAATGGCGCTGCCAGCATCACTTCTCAGGCTCTAGATGGTTTGGCCGGGTCTTTGCCAGCAGTCAAGATGGCGCTGCTCTCAGCTGGTGGGGAAGGGGATTTCTTCCCAATGCCATTCCATGAGCAGAAGTGGCAATGTCTCCACAGAGATACTCACAAATTGCTGGATTTTCTGGTTCCGTGGAGCTGGCAGGTTCGTGCACGGCCGGGTGTCGGCTTTGGGCTTGCCCATGATCTGTGTGGCTCTGTCTAGAGCTGGCAGCCAGTCTGCGCTGCCGAGAAGTGCTGTCTGCTCTGGTGCCAGAGGGAGGCTTTGTCTCCACGGCCACTCTGAGTGACTGGTGCCATTCCACACTGTCTTCTTGCACCGGTTTTCTGCCTTTCTTCTCTCTGACTGAGATCTCTGTGGTGCTAAAGCTTACTTAGCATGGATCTTTGGGTATAAACTTTCCCCTACGATGCTAGAACTGGTATCTTGGCAAGAGCTCAGAAAGATTCACACTGAACCACTCACTGTCATCTTCTGCCAATCTCCTGGTGTGATTGTTGTCTTAATGTACTGTTATTTAACTTTTTTTACCCTTAGAGTTAACCACATGTTGTTACTGTATCTAACTTTGTTACCTAGTATATTGTATATAAATTTATTTGTCTATTTGAAATAGGGAAGCGGAGGGGAGAAACCAAGATGATTGGGAGGGGGGTGTAGGGAAATGGGGACAAAAATCTGAGATAGGGTATCAATGTGTGAGAAGTAACGCATCTATTACCTGACTGTAACTTCTCTATACAGTATTCTGACAATAAAATAAAACAAAATGATTCCATTATTAAGACTGGAAATTTCAAGGTACATTATCATGAATGTATTTATGTTCTTCACTCAGAAGATATCTTTAATAGAATTGTGTTTTGTAGAGTGTACCTTGATTTGTTACTGCTAACTGAAATTAACATATAAATGACAATCTGTGCTCTGATGAAGTATATCGTGTCTATCCCAATGTACTTAAAATATCTCAATAAATTGTGAATGATTACTTTGAAATATCCTTTCTTCTCTCATTATAGCCTCTGCTGATATATCATAAGCTTTTAATATATGTCATATTCTTCTGGCATGGTGCAAAGAAGGCTAAGCTTGGAAGCAAATTGGTTCTGAGTCCCAGCTCTTTCTTCCTCTCATTATGTATCCTTGGGCAAGGCATTTGACTTACTTCCCTCAGATTCAACTTCCTCATCAGTGAAATGTAGAAACCCTAGAGCTGTGGGGACTGTAAATTGTAAATTGTTGCAGGAGATTTGACCAGTGTTTGAATGATATCAGTAGAAAACCAGTGTGTGTGTGTGTGTGTGTGTGTGTGTGTGTGTGTGTGTGTGTGTGTGTGTGTGTATTTTACCTTCTTCAGTCATCCTGCTAAAAGGACAGGACTCCTGTATTTCTTAGGTATCTCAGTGACTTCCTGGCATCCTGGTGATTCCGGGCATCCTAGATCTGTT
This sequence comes from Megascapheus bottae, assembly GCF_031878675.1. Classification (NCBI taxonomy): domain Eukaryota; kingdom Metazoa; phylum Chordata; class Mammalia; order Rodentia; family Geomyidae; genus Megascapheus; species Megascapheus bottae. Next base: position 29,292,137 of record NC_143523.1, on the reverse strand, counting down.
ACTGAAACTGCCTACCTCAGAACTTCCTGATTTCTTGTTACTTATTGCTTGGAATGGATCCTTATATTTTCCATAATTCCCTCAAACTAGCCTCAGGCAAAATTTTAGCCTATAGAAGCAGATGTTGGAGAGATACTTTAGGTTTAATCATATCATATTTGTCAGTTAACCCATTTCTCACCCGATGATGGTACTGTATTCTTACTTATTTAATATTAAGATTATTAAACATGAGATCTCACTGTATGGGCAGTTCCTCATTCTTTGCCCTGGAATCTGCTGGAACCCACAGTGAAAAGGAGAGCAGTGATATACACTTTATGAGTTATTATGAGGATTAATTTAAAGAACATGTGAGCAGTCTTTGGACCTAAGATGACTTTATAAAAGTAATAGAAGTGGGCACACATATATACTCACATACACACACATATATGTATTTCTTTTCTTCAGGAGTCACACCCACAGATTCCAGTTCATGAAATCTAGTCTACAGTTAGCTAAAAATTAACAAACACTGAATTAATTAACTTAAATGCCTTCTTCTCTCTCTTGGATGAAGCCATAAAGGTTCAGAGAACAATAGAAAGTTACAAATTGTTACTGAAATCTCACTCCTAGAACTGTGGGTTCTCCTAACTCAAAACTGGTCCTGTGAGATGGCTTAAGAAATAGTTACCAGGAGTCACACTTAAAATAACATTCACATGAGAGTGTGCTGGCATGTTTTGAATGAAATCCAGATTTCCTGGGGACAACAGGATATTTAATATTTATATTAAGAAAAAAACCTGATGGCTAGAAGTAGATCACATATCTCATAACTTTTCCCCCTTCAATGAAATAAATTAAGTTTTTTTAAACACAAGCTATATAGTGAGTCGTGAACTATTCCTGGAACTATCTAAAGCAGATTAAAATTGATTTGATTGCTGGACACTGGTGGCTCATGGCCTGTAATTCTTGCTTCTCAGGAGACTTAGGTCTGAGGATCCTGGTTCAAAGTCAGCCCAGGCAGGACAGCTCCTGAGACTCTTATCTCCAATAAATTATCATCTCCCTCCCCTACCTGCCAAAAACCCACAAAAGAGAATTGGATTGGCTTAAGTGGTAGAGTGCTAGACTTTTACAAAAGAATCTCAAGGACAGTGCCTATGCCCTGAATTCAAGTCCCAGGACCAGACCATACACAAAAATTTGAGTTGTCTGGGACAGGAGAAAAGTCTTGAATGAATGATAATTCAGTTAAACATGAAAAGGTAGCGTGCACAAAAATGTGTGAATTCATCCATTAATTCATACGAACATTGTAGTAGAGTTTTCAGAGCAAGATTCTAAATAAATCTGTCAAACACGAGCCAAATTAAACAAAGTAAAATGTACCCATAAAAGCAGGCAAAATGGCATTTATTAAGAAAAGACTCTTGTGATTTTGGTTGATTAAAATTCTGAGACCTCTGAATTGAAGAGAATAAATACATTTAAATAAGACAATCCAGGTGAGAAAGAGAGAAATTTCTTTTGTTAGGATATAATAAGAATTCAGAGTAAGAAATCTCATTTCAGAGAGAACAGTAGGATAAATGAGCAAATTGATCCATTGCTGAAAAAAAGCTAAAAATAATGAGGAAAATGTATTTAAAAAGCAACATTACAAGAGCATGTATTTCAATTTTTTGAAGATATGATCACTTGAAATAACAAAAGAATTAAAACTTTTTATTGCTTTTAATTAATTGTACAAAGAGATTTCAATATTTAAATGTAAGTGGACCCAAATTGGTTTTGTTACTATGGTATTTACCAACTATGCAATGACAACTTTGTTCATCAAAAAAGATTTTTCTCATAATAGGAAGAACAGTAGCAGATTTTCCTCACAAAGTGGAACCCATAAAACCTATTCCTCATGTAAGGATAAGCCAGAATGAAATACATTCAACAATGCCTCCACCCATCCTCAGAGAATCTTAGAGAATGTTTCATTGTATGAAGTAATCAAAAAAATCCAAATCCCCAAATTTTTTAAATTGTAATTAATAGAAAGATTACATTAAATTAACCAGATAGAAGGTTCATAACTTCACAAACATTAATACCCTGTCTTATGACATAGTCCCCTTTTCCCTCCCACCCTCCCCCTTCCCTTGATTTCCCCCTTCCCTATCCAATTTCAAATACCCAATTAAGCACATATAAAATATATCAGATAACAAGGTAAAATATTGTAACAATATGAGATAACCAAGGGATGGCAAAAGAGATGAGCGATAACATAGTACATTAAGGACAACAGTCACTCATTATATGACTTGTGTTTCCTTCTCCTGGAGGTCCTTACATTTAGTGTCATACTATTTGGCCTATTAGAAATAATAAAAGGCCAGTTATAAAAAGAGTTATAAAAAATAAATTTCTCAAAATGTGATTACCAAGGAAAATTTATCCCCAACAACCTCATAGAAATAAAAACCAAATCCTTTCTGGAAGAATGAGCTTTCATACTATCTCAGAGTATCATTACAAATAAGTATTTTCAAAGACAATGGGTAAAATAAAGTTGAAGGACACATGGAAATCTTAATATCAATCAAGCTCGGGCAAAAGCAAGGGACAGTAATACATCCACAAAGACTGCTGAAATTGGAATTAGATAAACAGATTAAAAATTAACTATGCTTTAAATGCTGAGAGAGTTAAGGGAAACTTGAAATTTTCACATATTAAGAAACTATAAAAAATAACAATAGTGCCCAAAAAAGCACTAACTTGGGTGTCTCTAGAAGTTTCAAGTCAATGAAACCGAAAATTCAAAGATGGTATTTGGCAGCTGATTAGGCACGTATAAGGAAGGAATCAATGAACAATTGACAGAGTCAAAGAAGAATGAATTAAAGAGCATGAAATTCAGAGGGACATTTGATTGAAAATACATAACAGTAAATTTAAAAGACACGGATAACTAAGTATCTGAGGCAGAAGAGACATTTGAGGAGACAATTCCACAGAAATTTTCAAAAACTGGTGGAAGGTGAAAAATGTGGATTCAACAAGTCTAATAAATCCAGATCCAGATAAATTTGAAGAAATCAACATTAAAGAAATCAACAGAAAACACCTTTGGGAAAAACTATAAAATCCAAATCATTAAATGAAGATGTTAAAAGCCACAGATTATAAAAGAAAGATTACTTTCAAAGGAGCAATATTTTCCTTTACAGTCTACCAACTGAAAAGTCAGAAGACAATATAAAATATGTTAACTTTGCTGGATACAAATATATGACTTTCTAGACTCAAAAATAAATTTATTCCAGCAATTTTGAAGGCAACTTCCAGGAAATAAAACAAGCCATTCCTTCACCAAAAGAAAAATTTTAAGTACAATCATGCAGAAGGAAAGGAGTCCCAGATGAAAGGTGATATGCAAGGAAGAATGAAGAATAAATGACAAGAGGAGATTACACAACACTGCTCTTCCCTTTGTTTTCCACTTTTGTTGCTTTTAAGATATGGTCAGTCCTGTAAAGTCAACTGCCTGCCCTCTGGATACTTTTAAGGCTCCTCTTTGCCTCTGTTGTTAAATAATTTTATTACAGTATGAATTTTATTTATTCCATTTCTGTCTGAATTTGTGAATTCGTGTATTTCAACAATTTAAGAAAAGTTCCAGAAATTCTTTTCTTGGACACTTCTGCTGAAAATGATTTTAGTACATTATTGTATGTGGCACAATTAGGAAAATTATATGCATCCAGAATATAGAAATAACTCTTAAACTTATAGGAAAGCATTTCAATGGGAAAGAGCAAATGATATGAGTAGAAATTATAGCAGAGAAGACACATACATGTTGAATGTGTACATGAAGAATCACCAGTAGTCATCAGCATAATTAATACAAGGCATAAAATGGCCCAGACAACCTCTGCGCTGGATGAGCAGGATGTGGGGGGGGGGCGAAGGGGGTAATGGGTGTGAAAAACCTAGTTGCATTGAACCCTCTCTTGTGATGTCACTGGGGCAATATGTGAGCCGCTCTAGTGTCCAGCTAAGTGAATGCGATTCATCCTTGGCATGCTGAATGATATGAACAGACTTTGGGGTAAATCTGGCAGGTTAAAAACATATGGAAACAGCATAATGGAACCCACAAAATCTTGACAGTGAGGACAGGAGAGTCCAAAGGGAAGGAATCATGGTGGAATAAATAAAATTGTTCAAAGTAACAACACATAGAGAAAGCAAGTCTCTAAGTACAAAGTACATAGAAGCATAACAATGAAAAATTAAATTTCAAATGTATGTATCTCTAAAAGTAAAATGTGCTATGTATACCTACTAATATATAAGTGTATATATACATGTATAAATGTATATATAATATATAAATGTGTAAATCTGTAAACATGTATAAATATGCATAAATGTATTATACACATACTAATTTTTCAAACTACATATTTAGATATATTGAATTGCAGTTACTTCTCCAGTTTGAAATATGAGACAACTACAGTCATATTGCAATGTTCACTGATGAAGTCTTATTTATTACTCTCATTACCATTCTTTATCATTTCTAATCACAATAAATTTGTATTTCAAAAATCCTTTAAAATTATGACTTAAAAATACATTGCATTGCTTTGGGGAGTCATCACAAATTTAAAATGTAGTTTTTAAAGCTTTATAAAAGCTATGTTTTGGTCTGGGAGTTTGGCCTAGTGGTAGAGGGCTTGCCTAGCATGCACGAAGACCCGGTTCGATTCCTCAGTACCACATACATAGAAAAAAAGCTGGAAGTGGTGCTGAGGCTCAAGTGGTAGAGTGCTAGCCTTGAGAACAGTGCTCAAGCCCTGAGCCCAAGCCCAGGACTGGCGAAAAAAAAAAAAAGCTATGTTTGTACTACTTAAGAAGGAAGATTACCAATTATTCTAGACCAATGTATACAGTTATGTGATTTTAAAAATAATTCTAGTTATGATCCAAGAACAAAATCATAATAAATTCTTGAAGCCAAATCAAGATCATGTAAGAAAGTTACATATACATTTTATAGAGTTGGACTGTCTTTTAACAGGATTTCAAGATTATTGACTGAAATAATAGTGTACTAGTCTCTTAAATTTGTGACAGGGATAGATTAAAGAGAGCAAAGCAGTCTGGGTATGATCCAAAGAGACAAAAGCTCTGCTTTCTGGAACTATGGAGTCTTAAGCAGGGTCATCCTAGAAGCAGATGCCAAGAAAATGAAAATAAAAGGATTTTTATTAGAGGAAATGCTCATGAGAGAAATTGAATAGAAGCCAGAGGATGCTGGGAAAACATCTTCTGCACTACTGTGCTAATTGGATCCCAACTGATAGATAAGCAACTATGCATCATAGTCATTGGTGAACTACCAAACTAAAACAACCATATAGCTGGACTTCAATCTTCTCTACGCAAGAGGGAGGAACTATACAACCAAAATAACAACCACAAAAATACATATCCTCAAATGTGGCTAGCCTGGTGAACATCTATAGGCACCTGAATTTGGACTGCTCTGTACTTCCTTTACCAAAGAAGACAAGCTTTACGTTTAAATAATACCCCATTTTTCTGCTAGTCTTCAGCCATTCATTAAAGGCAACCAATTACTCCTTCACAGTAATCAAATTCCTTTAAGTCATTTATCTTACAAACATTGGCTCTTTTCCACCCACTGATTAATTTTATGTCTAACACTAAGAAGCAGTTTTACTCTGAGATTATATAGATTTAAATGTTACCTACTGCATCTTTCAGTCTTACCTAGTTAGAAATTGTTAGCAACTTAATCACACTCATTTGTCAAAA